>NC_050524.1:978442-982003 GCF_002922805.2 Oryzias melastigma | reverse complement strand
GAGGGTCGGGGTCCAGGCTGCAGACGAAGCAGAAGATCAGGTCATGATGAGAACCCTCAGAGATGCACAAACAAGACTTCACACCGAGCAGAGCTCTGACTGAATACTACTGGGAGGGATTGCAGATGGAAAACAGCAGGGGCTGATGGGAAGTGTAGTGTGGAGACCCAGGAAGTGCCAGTACTCTGGTGATGGGTCCCGCTGATGGCCAACGGGGGGAAAGGGGACCAATTTATGACACCTACAGCTGATCGCCGTTCCATTTACAGGGGATGAGAAAACTTTTTTAGAAATATCTGTCCGATTGCAGAAAATTCATATTACTGTAATTTGCAAAACTAACAAATGGTAAATGCCGTATACTTGTATAGCGCTTTCTACCCTCCTTCGAGGGCCCAAAGCGCTTCAGTGGCAGACCCATTCACCCATTCACACACTGGTGGTGGCTCCGCTGCTGAACACTGCCGCCAACCTCCCACCAGAGGCAATTCGGGGTTCAGTGTCTTGCCCAAGGACACTTGGACACATGGGCGGGCAAGGCGGGAATCGAACCAGCTCACTTCTGATCAGGAGCCGACCGCCCTACCGCTGCACCACGGCCGCCCCAAAAAAGTGAAAACATTTAATTTTAAATGCAATAAAATCTCCATCACAGAATGAAGTGACGTTCAGTTACGGAGGTTCTGTCTCATATGGAACAACTGATGAATAAGACAAAATGTGTTTATTTATTTCACGGTTGGAAGTTCTTAAAGTGTTCAGTATACGGAGTAAATAAATGGAATAACGTGAGAACAAAAATGTAAAAATGCTACAACAATATCAAGTATCAAAAACCACATTAACAACAGAATAATCAATAAATAGACTCATCCCAGAGGAATGCTGCTCATCTCACTCTGGTTGATGTCTGTAATTGTAAATGTTTGCTCTTTTCTTCCTAATCTTCTCTTATTGGATCCAAATCTTCAGAATGTTTTACGTTTTTCTTTTTTACTGATTGATTAATTGATTTGTTATAAGGAACATCCGATAACAGACGTTTTTCTTCTTTCTGTCCCCTTTACATTTTTCCATCATGTTTGAGTTTACAACTCAAGGTTGTGTTGGTGTTTTTCCCTTTATTGAATAAAAATGAAAAAGAAATAAAAAAAAAATTGAAGTTATTTTGTTCTGATCCAATCCTGCTGCTGTAGATACCACAGATGCAGAACTTTTGGTTTCAGACAAACATAGTTACAAAACTCTTTCATCTTTGGCCTCTTTTCCTGGTGCAATAATATTGTTGTAAAGGAGAATTGAGTTAAGGAATCTATCAGAATGTGATTCAATGATTCGCTGTGGCGACCTCTAACGGGACACGCCGAACATCAAGAGTTCACATTACAGTCGGTGATGAACCGTTGATAAGGAGAGAATTTAGAATTCGCATTCATGTCATAAACGTTGCTGAGACCCGTCATAATCGGTTTTATTTACCCGTAAATATCCTCATGTGTTTACATCATGTGCTAAATACAGCAGATTTTCATAAAGACTTTTCTCTAAATCCACTCTGGTTCTTCGAGCTGCTTTCATGTTTGGACTTTGATCAGACGGAAGGAAACCTGCAGAACTTTGAGGTTCTGGTTCTGAAGACGCTCCTGCAGGAGGGTGATCTGGATGAAGCTGGTCTGTCTGAACCTCCGTCCATCAGCAGAGGACAGGACTAATTCAGACCCACTCCTCTTTTAGACCCGCCCACACACCGTCCTTCCTGCTTGCAGTCAGCTGATCAAACCGACGTTACTGATGGAACTGGAAACAGGAAGTGACCTCATGAGCTTCACTCCAACTTCAAACATGTTCAGATGTGGACGTTGGTGGTGTAGCCGTCCGCTCCTGCAGGTTCCTTCAGACACTTCCTGTCATTCCTGTCTCACCTGTAACCGCTGCGTCGATGCTTTTGATTAAAAACGGACCAATCAGAGGTGATTACAATTTTGCATAAGTTCTTAAAGACGAGCTTCTCCTCGAGCAGGTTCTCTGAGGGTATGTTCCACGTTTCTCTGAAGCTCTGACAGACCACGCCCTTCTTTGAGACCACGCCCACCATCAAGCTCGTCCGTGTCACTGGACCGACGCTCCACCTTCTCCTCCACCTTTCACTGTCATGGTGGAGATTTTTGGTCCTAGTAGACCTAAAGTTCTCTGAACTCTGAACCAGGCTCCAGTTTGGTCCTCTGTTGTTGGTGGTGGTTTCCAGCAGTCATGTCAGACCTGAACCTGAGGTCAGGAGGAGTTCCTCAGGGTTCCAGGGGGCTCTCTGTTCTGGTTCTGATCAGTGTTCTTCAAGCTGGACCTCATGGTCACTTTCCTTTTCTTCTTTCTTCCACAGTTCTGTTGCCCAAGGACCCAATGGTGGTCAGGACAGGGGATTTGAACCACCATCAGAGCCCGTCTCCAACTGCTGCCTGGTGGGGTCTTCATGTCTGGTTCTTGGTGGTGTCGGAGTTCAACTCAGAACTGGAAGTTGAAGAAAAGCTACAAAAACAGTAAAATCAAACTTCCAAACCTTTTTGAACAGTCCAGATGACATCTTAATTCTCCAGAAACAACACAATCTGTCCAGCACACTGCCCCCCAGAGGCAGCAGCATGCCACAGCAGAGCAGACTCAGAACCCGGTCAGAACCCTGAAGGGGAAGCCCACTGAGGCTCTGCAGGCTGCATGTTTGTGGACACGGGCCTCAGCGGAGGCCGCCGCCCACGCGCCGGCGCTCCGGTGGAGAATGGGAGGAAGAGGAATCCAGCAGGGAGGAGGAAGATATCAGGCATGCGAGCAGGAAGTGGAGCATCTCCGCTCATCTCTGCTGAAACAACAGTGAGCGTCGGTTGCCGGGATACAGCTGCGGGGTTCTTTATTTGGATGGTTTTTGAAGCAGAAGATGTTTTTCAGCAGCGTCACGTCCGCCACACAGCTGCCCCAAAAACACGTCTTTGACCTCCCGTCGGCCTTCGACTTATGCTTCACTAGAACTGAGCTGCTACACACAAAAACATCCACCAGTTCTGCTCCAGAACAGGAGCAGAACTGGTTCTGGATCATGTCTCGCTGTAGGCCTATGCCAAAAGGTTCTGGATGGAACAGAACATCTGGAGAAATGACCCGCCGGAGGTTGATGTGTTTGACTCACGTCCAAAATGAAACTTCTGAGGTGTTTTTATGAAAAACAAGGTGAGGAGGACGACCTGAAAAAAACCTGGCACTCGTCCAGGGTGAACAGCAGCAGGGATAGGCTCCAACAACACCCTGACCCAGAAAGGTATCGAGGGGGTTCAGAAGATGGATGGATGTAAGGAGGAGAAGAGGAATGGTGGAAGGACAAACGGATGGAGAAAAGGATGGATGGATGGATGGATAATGGATGAAGGACTGATGGATGGATGATGGTCGGATGGATGGATGATTGATGGATGAAGGATTGATGGATGGATGGATGAAGGATTGATGGATGGATGGATGATGGACGGATGGATGGATGATGGATGGATGGATGATGGATGGATGGATGGATGATTG
>NC_050524.1:972467-978358 GCF_002922805.2 Oryzias melastigma | reverse complement strand
TGATGGATGAAGGATGGATGATGGATGGATGGATGGATGATTGATGGATGATGGATTGATGGAGTTAAAGACTGGACAGATTGGCTGACTCATCCCGATGTTAGCCGGCTAAAAAACGAGCTAGCATCATAGAAAGAATATCAAGGATTGGATTAGATTAGAAATTGTTTATTTCAAGCAATCAAATAATAATGACTCATGTTCCATACAAACAATTAACAGAAGTTTACACCCGTACGTCAAACACAGGATAACTAGACAATATGACCATTTAGTCCAGATAAGTTTATTCTGCAATTGTATTATTCAATCTGAGCTAAACTTTGGTTTTAAAACAAGCTACAGAATAAATCACCACCAGGATAACTCCGTAGACTTTTGTTCTCATGTGATCGAGTCATGGACGAGTTTAATCAGGATATCTGGAAAGTTTTGATTTGTATTAAAATCCAAACTCGTTTTGACCAGGACAACATTTCCTGTGAGGAATGACGACTTCTTCCTTCAGGAAAAGTGTTAAGTTTAGGAAGAAAACATCAAATGTTCCATAAACATAAATGTTCTAAAGTGATCCAGATTCAGAAGATCTAAAGATCCGAGGATGAAGCTCCTGGAGAAACGTGACTGTGTGGAAGAAATGAGGAGTTAGGAGGAGACAAACATCTACTTTATGTCACACATCTGTGAGTTCTGTCGAAATATTACACAATGTTGCAAATTAAAAAAAACGGACAACATCAGAGTAGAAGACATTCATTCTGAAAGAGATTCAGTTCCATCCAAGAGTCATTGATCCATTTTCTAAACCTGTTTGATTCTCAGTTTGGGGTCATGGGGTCGCTGGCCGTTCTGAAAGGTGGACATTCACGCCTTTTTTAAGAAATATTATAGGATCACGTTTTTTATTAAATGTAAATTGAATATATAGATATTCAGATATTTGTCACAAGATAAATGTAAGTTGTGCAAATTCCAACATGACTATTATGGTCTGGAAGACATTTCCCGCGTGTGTTCTTGTTTTCATCTTTTTCTTTCTTCAAAAACCCCAAATCCTCTCCAGTCCAGATCCAGTGAATCCACGTTCCCTAGTCTCGGTCTCAACTCCCATCCACTTTGGTTTCCGTGTTTTCCGATCAGCTTTCGCCTCACCCGAGTGACAGGAAGTTGTCCCAGACATAACCGGAAATCGAGTTTATCCCCCAAAATATGAAGTAAAAAGTAATTTTCTCTTAAACTTCCCGGAACCCGCGACCTCCGAGAGGATGTCCGCGTCTGCCCGGAGCGGAGAGATCATCCACCTGAACGTGGGAGGGAAGAGGTGAGCTTTCCGGGGAAGTTTCCGGTTCGACCGGCTAACCGAGCTAACGATGCTAGCTGCTCCACTCCCATTATCGGACAGACTTAATCTCACTTTTGTACAAAATAAGACGGTTTTTTAAATGTCGGATTATTCCACAGGGCTAATCGAATTACATCTGTGATGGAATCGCTATGGGGGAAAATAAAATCTTTGATTCCTAAGACAAAAACCCAAAATCTGTGAATTTTTTCTGCTGCTTTGTGAGCTAACGTCACTTTAGCATCATTCACGAGAATACATTAATTAGTGGCCGATCAAACTGCCGCATTCGAGCTAAAATGGACAAGAAAACGCGAGAACTTGATTCAAATAACATCTCATTTACAGTTAACAGTACAGACGAGAGACTGAACAATAGTTCAGTTTGAAGTGTAACTTTTTGTCCGACAATGGAACTCGAACACCTTCAAAAACAAAGCAACATCCGGTTTCCTACTTTTATCATATTTCCGTTTATTAATGAACCATTCTGTCTCTGAGATATGATATTGATGGGAAGTATATCTGTATCTCTCTCATCTGATTTAATCTTGTTTTAATCCCAGAAACTAATGGAGGACAGAAGCTGCACGAATATTCAAGGTTTAATAAACTATCATCTCAACTGCCTTAATTTTTAGTTAGTTTAAAGCTAATGATGGTTAAGATGTTTTACATCCACTTTGCATGTGACCCGATTAGTCGACTAATCAGAAATAATAATCGGTGATTAGTCGACTATTAATAATGGTTTGCGGAGACTACTGCTAACACAGACGGAAGGCCGTCCTCGTAGAACATGAAGAAGAACTGAAGAACGGTTTCTCTGCAGGTTCAGCACCTCCAGACAGACGCTCACCTGGGTTCCTGACTCCTTCTTCTCCAGGTGGGTCCCACTGACCCTCACACCTGCGTTTCTCCGTCCAGTTCAGCCGTTTTTGTGCATTTGTCTGCGTTCTGTTGTCTGTTTAAATAAAGGTTGATGCCTCAGGAAGTATTTTCTTAAAGGTTTCGTGTTTTCTCTGGCAGCCTGCTGAGCGGACGCATCTCCACCCTGAAGGATGAGACCGGAGCGGTGAGTCTGCTCGTGCTCGACCCCCCCAGACCCGCGTGGCCCCCCTGAACTCCTCCTGTTTCTGTGCAGATCTTCATCGACAGAGACCCCTCCCTGTTCGCCCCCATCCTCAACTTCCTGCGGACCAAAGAGCTGTACCCGCGCTCCATCAACGTGCACCTGCTCGTGCACGAGGCGGAGTTCTACGGCATCACGCCGCTCGGTGAGCCCGCCGCTTGTTGTTTGCTCCTGACGCTGTCGGACCATCAGACTGACGCCGTTTCCTGCTGCAGTGCGGAAGCTGCAGCTGTGCGACGAGTTGGACCGCTCCTCCTGCGGGAACGTGCTGTTCAACGGCTACCTGCCCCCCCCAGGTACTGCGCCCGTCCTCACCTGGACGTCCCACGAAACACGCCCACTCAGAAAGCTCCTGGAAGTTTAGGATTGATGTTCCTGACACTTTAGAACCAAAGAAAACCAACTTCCTCTGAGATTAAAGTCAATCCTTCAAAGTTAAAGTACTGGAACATTTATTTAAACACCAGAGTTCAGCAGATTGGGTTTTTTAAGGTGGTCTGACGGGAATAACAGCAGAGATTTGAGCAAATCCTGTTTGATTTAAATCAAACGTAGAGAAAAGGACATTTGATGGAAACATCTGAAGCAGTTTTTACACTTACGTCCCAAACTTACAGGAACTCATGAAAATATTCCCACCATTTTGTCACAAACTTTATTTACAAATATTTCCTTCAATATTTGTTGAACATCTTTAAAATTTGAACAAATATTAATTAATTAAATAAATGACCCAGTTCATAATGAATAAATAATACATGTTTTCATTAGAATCCAAACACTTCATTTTTATTCTATTCTAAATGGGGACTTTTATTTTGAAGGCCAAACATTTACTCAGATGTTCAGCTCTTCATTCTATCTTGAACATTTCTGTAACTCCCCCGTGTTCCCCTGAACCTCCACCTCAGACTCATCTGTTCTGCTCTCAGTCTCGCCAGCGAAGCGTCGGAACCGGCACAGCGTGGCGGGACCGCAGTTCATGGCGGGCCGGGCCGTGGCGGCGGAGAGGGCGCCGGTGAGGCGCAGCAACACCATGCCGCCCAACCTGGGGGCGTCTGGGATCCTGCGGAGCTGCGAGGAGCGCGCGCCCTCAGGTAACACGCCGTCAGTGATCCCGTGGTGCCGGGTCGAGCCCTTCTCACGCGCCGTGTCTGTGCAGGGGGGTCGGCGGACGCCGGCATGGTGCGGATCATCTGCGGACACTATAACTGGATCGCTGTGGCCTACGCCCAGTTCGTGGTCTGCTACAGGTAAGTCCCAGCTGATGGAGCTGCTCCAGCTGAGCAACATCCTCGACTAGCAGTGGAACTTCAGCCAAAAGTTCTTCAGATGAAGAACATCTGTGTTTGTTGGAGAAGAAACGTTAGGAATGAGAAGAACATCAGGATGAGATCTGGAGGATCTGTTCCTCGAAGGAAGATCTGTTTTCAGAGGTTCTGGTCCTCATGTGGAACATCTGCTGGACCTGTGTCTCCTCCAGGATGAAGGAGTCGACGGGATGGCAGCAGGTCTTCACCTCTCCTCGCCTCGACTGGATGATCGACAGAGTGGCGCTCAACGCCAGAGTGATGGGCGGCTCCCTGGGAGACAACGACAAAATGGTGGCCGTCGCCTCGGTGACCGAGATCATCCTCTGGGCCATCTGTCCAGACGGCAATGGAAACGAAATCGGTACGAGGCTGCGACGCCGCCATCAGAAAACGTCTGAAACCAGGTTCTGTTCTCGCGTCTGTCGGAACAGAACCTGGTTTTGGTTGTTTGGACTGGTTCAGAAGGCGTTCCCCTCACCGCCGTGATTGTCACTGGGTTCTGCAGAGGGCCGGGCGATAAAACATTGACTATAAATATATCGCGGTAGAACTGAACACTTTAGTGGTTTATTTTATTGATGTTCTATTGAAACTTGAAAGCTTTTAATGAATTTCCTCCCAGGGGATTAATAAAGGATCTTGATTGATTGATTGATAATTTTCAGTTTAATTTATATATATAAATATGTATGTGTGTGTATGTATGTGTAGATAAATATCTATGTGTATATAAAGGTATATGAATCTATGGACCAAACTCCTGAAGAACATAGACCGTCCGTTAGAGGCGTTGATGACGATGATGATGATGATGACGATGACGATGACGATGATGATGATGATGATGATGACGATGATGATGATGACGATGATGATGATGACGTATGTCCTGCAGGCGTCTTCAGCCTGAACGTGCCGGCAGAGGCGCTCTTCTTCGTCGGGAACCAGCTGATCGCCACCAGCCACACCGGGAAGATCGGGGTCTGGAACGCCGTCACCAAACACTGGCAGGTAGGTCAAGTCAGACTAATGGGGGCGTGGCTTGGCGAGCTCTGGCTGTCACCGTTTACAGTCTCCATCCGTCACATTGTGTTTCCGCTCTAACATTTCTGAGCTGAACCCGAAGGCACCACCAGGATCCTCCAGTGCTCATTGGGTCAGAGGACCGATTCGGTCCGAGATGGTCCAGCCTTTTCCATCTCTGGATCCAGTACTGTCTGTTGTTCTGACTCGGTTCTCTGCAGAACCAGGACGTAGTTCCCATCAGCAGCTACGACACCGCCGGCTCCTTCCTCATCCTCGGCTGCAACAACGGCTCCATCTATTACATCGGTAAGAGGACCTGCAGCCGAACGCCGCTCGGGTTATGCTCGTGTTCTTCTGCTCGTTGAGGTTCTGTGGTTCTGTCCGCAGACGTTCAGAAGTTTCCTCTGAGGATGAAGGACAACGACCTGCTGGTGACGGAGCTGTACAGAGACCCCACCGAAGACGCCATCACTGCGCTCAGCGTTTACCTGACGCCCAAAACCAGTAAGGACCGGCAGAACCTGCAGTTCTACCCCACCAGCATCAACCGCCCCCTGCAGGTTGCTGGTTAATTTCCGGGACCATGGTTAGAAGCTCAGACTGCTGTGTTCAGGCGACAGCGGGAACTGGATCGAGATCGCGTACGGAACCAGTTCTGGGACGGTCCGGGTCATCGTCCAGCATCCAGAGACGGTCGGTTCTGGACCGCAGCTCTTCCAGACCTTCTCTGTCCACCGCAGCCCCGTCACCAAGATCATGCTGTCAGAGAAGCACCTGATCTCAGGTGGGAGGGGCTTCTGCGACTGCTCTATCATGTGTGGGAGGAGCCAAACATTTTCACATGTAGACAATTTCAGCTGTGACGCCGTTTCCTGATTGGCGTCTGGTCACATTGACTCCGCCTCCTCAGTTTGTGCAGATAACAACCACGTGCGGACGTGGACGGTGACGCGCTTCAGAGGGATGATCTCCACGCAGCCCGGGTCCACGCCGCTCACCTCCTTCAAGATCCTCAGCCTGGACGACGTGGACGGACACGGGGGCTGCAGCGCCGGCACCGAGATCGGTAACGCCGGGG
>NC_050524.1:962835-972253 GCF_002922805.2 Oryzias melastigma | reverse complement strand
GTTCTGTCGGGGGAGGGGAGTCTGTGTGGGGGAGGGGTCAGTGAGCTCAGGCGTGTCTGTGCTTGCAGGTCCTTACGGAGAAAGAGACGACCAGCAGGTCTTCATCCAGAGAGTCGTCCCGGACACGGACAAGCTCTACGTCAGACTGTCGTCCAACGGGAAGAGGTGAGCGCCTGTGGGCGGGGCTTATGCTGTGGTCAGGCCCTGAGAATGACACTCCGTTCCTCGCCAGGGTGTGCGAGGTGCGCTCGGTGGACGGGACCTCCATCACGGCCTTCGTGGTGCACGAGTGTGAGGGCTCCAGCCGAATCGGCTCGCGGCCGCGCCGCTACCTGTTCAGTGGCCATGGCAACGGCAGCATCCAGATGTGGGACCTGACCACCGCCATGGAGATCGCCGGCAAGGTGGACATCAGAGGTGAGCCGGTCCTCACGGAGCGACCGCCGCCGCCGCTCTGTGAGGGACTGACTTCTCATTGGCTGTGTCGCAGCGCTGGGCGGGCCGACGGAGGAGGAGCTTCTGGAGCTGCTGGACCAGTGCGACCTGGCTCTGACCCGAACACCTGACAGCACCCCGAGGGCCTCCACCTGCAGGTACCGACGTCTGCTGTCTTCATCCTCCGTCAGATTCCTTTCATCTCCTTCCTTCGTCTTCTTTTGCTGACCCTCCCCCTCCGGTCACTTCCTGTTCCCTCAGCCTCCACTCGCAGCTCAGCGACAGCTTTCGGATGGAGCGCCTTCACTCAGCAGGAGGCCGAGGAGCAGCTGGAGCTTCGGGTTCTTCTGCGTCGCTGTGCAGCAGCCTCCCCCGGCAGGCTCCGCCTCCGCTGCCCCTAAGCAAACCTGCCCGTGACCCCGGCCCCTCCCCTGCTCCTCAAAGCTTTGCCGTCCCCACCCACTCCTCCAGTCCCCGCCCCTCCAGGGCAGAGCGGGACGTGGTGTCGGTGCGGCGGGGCAGCTTCGTCGAGCGCTGCCAGGAGCTGGCCAAAGGCTCGGAGGCGGCCTGTTCGGTGTTTGGGCCGCCGGTGGGGGGCGGGGCCGAGGGCTTCAGGCGGAGCTTGGCGGTGTGCAGCGAGCTGGACGCCAGGTTCTCCTTCAGGAGCCCCACCAGCTTCTCCGTCTCCCCCGGAGCCCGCCTCTCCTCCGGAACGCCGTCTCCACTGTCCTCGTCTTCACTGCAGCGCAGAGCCACGCCCACCTCGCCAACGAGCCCCGCCCCCACTGCGGCGGCTCACTCTCTGACACCTTCCTCCCCTCGCCAGGCAGCCGGCTCACCTGCAGACGCCCCCGCCTCACCTGAGAGTCCGGGCGGTGTGGACGGCACCCCCACCTCACCCAAACCCCCCATGAACGAGACCAGCTTCTGAGGACTCAACCATGTCGCCATGGTTACCACAGACCCTTCAGTCCTCCCGCTCTGGTCCGGGAGTGGAACCGGTTTACCGGAGACCGGTTCTGTTTGGTTCCAGACGGAACCCAGAGGTCCAACTATGTCAGAGTTGAGAGAACAGAATTGCGGTTCTGGTACAGAACCGGATCCAAAAACAGCAAGAGCTGAACAAACACATCGATACGTTCTTTAAAGGGCTTCAACTGTCAAAAACCAAAGTCACGCGGTGGGCTTTCAGGGGAAAGGTTCTGGATCTGCAGTTCTGAACCTAATCCTGCAGAAGCTCCGCCCCCTCTGAGCTCACATGCACCTTTTTTAGAAGTAAAGGTGGAGAAAGACGCCGGAGAGAAGAAGGGCCGAGAAGACGCTCATGAGCGTCGGTTCAAATCCGAGACATGGATGAAGGCTTGGAACCTGCCTCTGACCCGGTTCCGACCCACATCTCTGATCCACCTCTGGTCTCAGAGATCCACTTTGAATCAAAAAGAGAAAAAAGCACTTGGGTCCAAATACAGAGCCCTGTGGAACACCAGGACTGATTCCAGGGTTGATGAAGAACTTTGTTATTCTGGATTGATGTTATCAATAATATATTTGTTTTGGAATCTTTTCAATGACAGGAGGTGATGGTGAGGATGATGATGATGAGGATGAGGATGATGATGATGAGGATGATGGTGAGGATGATGATGATGATGATGATGATGATGATGATGAGGATGATGATGATGGTGATGATGAGGATGATGGTGATGATGATGAGGATGATGATGATGAGGTCAGATGGTGAAGATGTAAAGATGGAGTCGACATTGTGACCAAAAGAAACTTAAAAATCTTCTCAATTTCCGTTTTTTTTTCTTTTAGTAATTGTTCCAGGAAAGAATGTTCTGGTTCCGATCAGGATCCAGAACCGGAACCACTCCAGCCTTTAAACATACATTTGTTGGATCTGTTTTCAAACAGATCAGCCGAACTGAAGAACCACGAGGAGCTTCAGCGGTTCTGCTCCTCACTCTGAATGTTTTTCAACAATCGTTTGTATCAGAAACTTATTTTTCTAGTTTTTATGTTGAAGAAGCTGAAAGTGAAGCTGATTTTCTGTCTGTGGGATGAAGTAGTTCTTCCTGTCAGAAGCGTCAGGCCTGCAGATCAGCACCTGCAGACCTTTACTGTAGACCTAAACGGAGACGAGGATTGAAATCAAAGCCATAATCAGATGTTCAGCCGTAAATCAGACGCTGCAGAAATACTAGAACTTCCTGTAAAACTGCAGATCCTGGTTCTATCAGGAGATCTGATCGGAGAGACGGATCATCAGATGTTTGTCCGTCTGCAGCTGAAGGATCTCTGGTTCCTCCTGCAGGTTTCTGCTCTTTATCCTCCGATTGATGTTCCTAAAGAGCTTCAGTCGCAGCGTCTGCAGTTTCTTTGACTTTTGAGGAGAAAAGAAACAGAATCTCTAAGAAGGAAAAGCAGAAATGTGTCTGAATAAAGTCTTTCAGATCTCTGAATCTTTGCTGCATTTTTGTGGCTTTGGATCATTTTGATCAAAAACACCCAAACATTTCAGAAAAGGAAGAATAATAAGGAAATCACCACCGGAGTCACTGTTTTTATTTATTAACATTTGGTCTAAAGTAGTTTTTTGTCTTTATTTTAAACGTTAAATCTGAAAAAACTTCAATTGATCTGAACTTGGTGTAAAAACTGAATCTAAATAAGAAAATATGAATTTGTTTTTAAACTCGTTTGATGAAAAAGAAAGAAACTTTAGATTTTGTTTTGTAAGTTTTTGTTTCAAAACTAAAATAAATAATTCATATGAAATAATGTTCATTGTTCCTCCAACTCTTTCAGTTTAGTTTTTCTGATGTTTTCAATACAAATATATTTAAAAAACACACAAATATGACAAGAAAGTTTTATTTTTATAAAAAATAGATAACATTCAATAGTTAAAGACAAATAAATAAAACATGGTATTTAAAAAATACATTTGGTTTTAAAATAAATATGAGTCTAATGTCGTTGATGTAACCAGCTGAGCTCTGAACTAAACATCAACAGAATGAAAGTCTAATTGAAGGTTTTGAGATTTTGCTGTTAAATTGATGACAGTTGAGCTGAGCATTGATTGGTTAACGAGCTTCCAGAATATCAGCCTGTCTGTGTAAAAGTACGGAAGTCCAATTGTGTCAAAACTATGAAACATCATTAAAGGAAAAACTAGTTCTGGAAAAAAGTCAAATTGAAACTAAATCATGTTGGAATAGGTTGTTTTGTTTGTTTTGGATTTTGTTTATTTATTTTGATTCTGTTGAAGTTGATCTATAAAAAGCCAAATCAGAATTATTTCATTAATAATTGAAACTCATTTATGTGAAGACTCTTATTTTGAAAATCCAGAGATTAAAGTTGATGTGGAGACCTGTTTTCTGGAAACATTCTGACACGGAAACCAAACATGAATTCTACGGAAGCTCGTTTATGTCAAAATGTTGCTCGTAAGTTCTTTCATGTAAGAAAATAAAAGTCTATTTTTTTGCGTCTGGACTCAGGCTTTGGCGTCCAGCATCTCCAGCAGCAGCTTGTGCAGCGGGACGCGGCGCTGGCGGTGCAGCCGCAGGAGGGCGTGCACGGCGCAGTCCGCTGTCTGTCGCAGCAGCGGCAGGCTCATGAGCAGCCGGCCCGCTCGCCGCTGCTCCCTCCTGGACGCCTCGTGCTCCTGCAGCGCCTCGTGGAGCCCGTCCTGGAAGCGGTGCACGGCGTCCGGACAGTCCAACGGCTCGGCGTCTGGAACCACAGGGGGGCGGGGTCAGCAAAATGTCAGGCGGGCTCACAGCTGTGACATCCTCACGCCATCACACGCCGCTCAGTATTGATCTGAGGCTCAGACGGCGAGCCACCCCCCACCCCCACCCCCATTCTGCTCAACAATGAACAGATGACCCCCCCCCTACAAAACCATGGCTGATCAATACTCTTATGGTTCCTCGGCTGCAGCTCCCAGCCTTTGATCAATACCAATGAACTCCCACAGATCAATACGCTCATAACAGGACACCCCACCCCCACATAACAAAACCGGTGTGGAAACCCAAATATTTAATAGCAGAATTGACAGTGAACACATCACTGACATTCAGATTTACCACTGACATCATTCACCTGAATGCACCACGGTCTATCACACAGAAATGCTTAGACTCAACGAGTCATTTCATGTTTAAAACATTTTTTAAGTTATTTCTGGGAGTAAAACCTAATTTTATTTGCCAAAGGAAACTGAATCTGAATCTGAATCTGAATCTGAATCTGAATCTGAATCCAGCTTCTACTGGTCGTTTCAGGAACTGCAACATTTGGTACTTCCTGCTCAGATTTGAATCCACTGATCTAAAGAAGAGGCAGTGTCCAGCACCGTAACACGACGAGGAGCTAACTGAAGACGCTTAAATGTCCCACTCTTTGGCAGATCTTAAACACCTCACAGAAAAAAGGACAATCCTGTGACCTTCCACGTTCTAGACAATTATCTTCACCGTTTTTACTGACAGTGAAGTAACCGTAGACACTCAGATGTCCTACAGTTTTTACTGACAGTGAAGTAACCGCAGACAGTTTTCCAGTTGTCTTTGGACAGAACTGCTGAGTCAGCATTCATACCGGAGTTGGCGAGGGCCACAGCCTTCAACGCCGCCGCCTCCTCGGCGCTCAGCTTCATGTTCTCGTATCTCGCCGTCAGGTGACGCAGCGCCTCGTACAGGTCGGCCAATCCTGCAGCTCGACACTCCACCTCGTCCAACTGCAGGTTTGACGCGAAGACAAGCTCCTCCCTCGACGCACCCTGCGAGCGCCAGGCCACGCCTACAAGCAGAGCCTCCATCCAACCGCTTTGCAGCAGTGACATCTGGTCGACCAATGAGAGGGCGGAGAATCCTGGAGAGACGGAGTACGGAAGGTCATTTGGGACAAAACTCCTGAACGTGCACGCGCAGTTCGGCTCTTACCGGGGATCTGCTTTGCCCAGCCAATCAGAAGCAGCAGCTCGCGGTTCAGGAGGTCACAGAGGGTCAGCAGAGTCCGCAGGCTGCTGTCATTGGTGGAGTCATCCTGATTGGCCGCCAGGGGGGCGGGCTCTGTCAGCAGCAGGTGAGAAACCACCTTGTTTCCTGAGAGACGGACAGAGCGGCGAGAATGAGCATCCTGAGAGGCGGCGTGGGGTCAGAGGTCACGAGGACTCACTGCTGCTGCTGCTGCCGCTGGGATGGCCATACCCGCCTCTGCCACAGAGCCCCGCCCCCACCTCCATCCGCCTCTTGTACTTCTGCCGGCCTCCTCTGACCCGGTCCAGGCGCACACCTGCGGCACAGAGAGTCTGGGTTGGTGGCGTGAGGACGCGGCGCCGCGGCACCGTGCCGTCGTGGTTACGCACCCTCCCGCATCATCCCCGCCTGCAGGCACTTCTGGAAGCGGCAGGCCTGGCAGGCCTTCCTCCGGCGCTTGGTGATCTCGCAGTCGTTCATCACCGGGCAGCTGTACTCGATGTTGCCTAGGGAACAAGGACGCTTATTGACGCGTGGCGAGCAAACAAAACCGTCTCCTGACAGCTTCACACGCCAATCAATGCGGCGAGCGCCATAGTATTGATCAGCCCTCACTGGCTTCTGCAGGACGGCATGACTGATCGCAGGCGCACACGTGACCCCGAATCTGACTGATGACTTCTTCTGAAGTACGGACAAACTTTGGGCTCCGAATGTTTCCTCTGAATGATCCGGATGACACCAGTCTCACGTAGAAGCTGACTGAGGGGAACCCACGGCGGCGATTCCACCCAACTACCGTAGAGTCACACCGAAGTGTAAGTCGCACTTTAGGAGAAAATTCTGACGTTCCAGAACCAAATCACCAAGCCCAGCATGGCTAAAAACAATAAGAAATAAATACAACAACACTAATCTTTTGATCCCTATAAGAAAAATATCAAAGTTTAAGAGGAAAACCATCAGATTCTCTGCCATGTTTGTTTTGAACGACCTTATACTCAGATGCAGCGCCCTCTAGTGGAGGAAACAACTGCTGAAGGACAAATATATGAGTTCATTTATGTCTAAAAACAAAACAAACAAACAAATAAGTCACTTCTGAGTCGCACCTTTGGCTAAACTATGATAAAAACTGGGACTTATACCCCAGAATTAGTTACCTGAATACCACAAAAGAATGAGACAACAAACACGCATAAACGTCCCGTCACCATCAGTCCAGACGTCACAGACGTGTTTGGTCACCTTGAATGGTCCTCTTGAAGAACGCCTTGCAGGCCTCGCAGGACGCCACCCCATAATGATACCCGGAGGCGAAGTCTCCGCACACCAAACACAGCCGCTTGGGCCCCACAGGACCCATCGGGGTCAGGTAGTCCCCCCTGAGGATGGAGTCCACCTGCACACAGAAGAGGAGGAGTTTCCGTCTCCACCTGTAGAGCTTTGGAGTTTACATTGATTTGTATTTTTTTAGAGGGATTTGAAAACTAAATCCAACAGGATTGAGTTCACCAGGTGACCACTAGGGGGCGTATTACACCAACATCTGAAACACTTAGGTTCAGCAGCCAAATTCATCTTGTAAGATTCACATTATCACAGGTAGTTCTATATATTTAGTTCATAATTATGTTAAAAAGTTACATTTTTTAAGTTTTAAAAAGTTTTAGAGTGTTCATTAAATGTTTATCCTGTCCGACCCGCGACCTCAGGTGTGTTTTGGATTTTGGCTCCTTATGTGATTCAGTTTGACTCCTGAGTTTTAGTGGCTGAAAACGTTTTCACTTTGAGGTTGAGATTAATATCTAAAATAAAAGTATGAGAGAAAATGTTTTTGAAAATGTTTTAATGAGATTCAAATGTTGCTGAAATGGGGGCGTGGCTTCTTAATTGACAGGAGCCACACTGAGCATGCTCCAACAGGTTAGCTTGTTGTTTGGAAAAGCTACAGTCTGATGAGGCCATTTCCCCCCAATTTGGTGACGACTGGTCACATGACCTCTTCGTCCAATCGAGTCGACCGTTTGAACACATCACCATCTTTGTCAAACGTTCGCGCTCGAGCGTTTATGCTGACTGTTGCCCCTCCCACTGGTGGGCGGAGCTTCGCTCACCTTTGCTGAGAACGACTCTGTCTGCAGCAGCAAAAGACGCCCCGAAACGTCGGATGCGGACATGCTGCCCCCTTCGCTCTCCCGGCTGGAACTGCTCCCCGTCAGCGAGTCGGGCTCCGTGACCCCCGAGAGGAGACTGTAGGAGGAGGAGGAGGAGGAGGCGGGGCTGGAGAAGAGGAAGGCGGGGTTTGAGGGGCTGAAGGAAGACGAGGTGTCGAGGGGGAAGGAGGGACTGAGGGGGGAGGAGTGGAGGAGAAAGGAGGGAGACTGGGGGTCATCGCTGGGGGGGGAGGAGGAGGAGGAGGGGGAGGAGTCATGGAAGCTGAAAAATAAATAAATAAATAAATATTCCTGATTTGCACTTTAGATTAATTTAAACAAATACAATATTTGTGTGTTTAAAGTTTCGATCGAGAAAACAGTCAAAATGTTTGTTTATGAGTTACTGAAACTTTGTCGTCATTTTCATCCAAATCTTTCATTTTAACATTTAATAAATAATCAAATTCAGGTGAATAACTGCTATTCTGTTTTCTCAATATTCATTCATTTTGGCCTCTCTGGCGTTCCGTAGAGTTCCTCCTCTGCAGCTGAATCCACAGATTTTCCGTCTTCTGTTTCCGTTTCTCCTGTCAGATGTTTTCCTTGTTCTGGAGGTGAAGGACTCACCGCCGTGGACTGTGGTAGAAGTCTGCCGCTGAGCAGAAGTCCTTCAGCTCCATCCTGATCCGCTCAGATCACAAATGCAGACAGGAGGGAAAACAGGAACAGCCAGCAGCTCCGATGCGTTCGCTTGCAGCTTGTAAAAAACAGTTCCTGAAGGTACTTCCAACTGCAGAAAACCTGCGAGAAGTTTCAGGTGCAGACATGTGAGGCTGTGAGGCTCCTGCACTTATTTATCTGTTTGTGTTGTTATCTCACAGGGGGCGGAGCCTGCAGGTTTGGCCAATCAGCACTCAGCATCAGAAGGGGATTGACTTCTCTGATCATCTCTATTGATTTGGACAGTGACAGATGTAGGCCACGGCCGTCTGTGGCTCCATCGGCTCCACCTGAAACTTTCCTTCTGGGAACGTCAGCGAACACAAAGCAAAAGATTCTGAAGTTTGTTATGTTTGGTTGATCAGTTCTTCATAAACGGCAGCAGAGAAAAAACTAAAAACGCTGCAACACAAAGAGATTGGAAGGTTTTTATTGAACAACAGAACAACTTCCTGTTTAACATTTTATGTGTTCAAATTTCTCATTTTTCCCTAAAAGTTGTCACAGTTCAGACATAAACTCTGTACTTTGGTGTTTTTAATGACAAATATAATGTCAAATATTTACTAAATTAAATACTAAATAAAAATCGACATTTTATGACAGATTTTTATGTTTAATTTGTGTTTTTCTGATGACAAATTCTTCAAACACAATGCATTCTGGTCTATATTCACCAATTAGGGGAACTTCAGAGCACGTTTATTTATTGTTGACATAACAAACAGTATAAACAAACAATTAACAAAACAAATAGATAAAATAGTAATAAAAAAAAACAATCATTTACAAGTAATTTCAAATGCTTTCACATCTGTGTTTTGTAACCATTTATACTTTTACGTTTTAGGTTTTTTAAACTGCAAAAGTGAAGTTATTCATTTGATTCATGATTTCACAACAAGAACTGAAAAAAACGATCATACAAACTCCTAAAGTAAATAGTCTTTATGTTTTATGGAACTAAACTACTTTTGATTCTATAATAATAATAATAAAAATTATAATTTTCTACTGAAAATGTCCTTGAACTTGAAGATTTTAGTGAAACTAAATAGAGAATTTGTTGGTTCACAAACCTATAATTTACTGTAATGATTT
>NC_050524.1:930934-962660 GCF_002922805.2 Oryzias melastigma | reverse complement strand
TCCCTGGACAATAGTAAATAGTCTTTAAAGTAAATAGTCTTTATGTTTTATGGAACTAAACTACTTTTGATTCTATAATAATAATAATAAAAATTCTAATTTTCTACTGAAAATGTCCTTGAATTTGAAGATTTTAGTTAAACTAAATAGAGAATTTGTTGGTTCACAAACCTATAATTTACTCTTATGACTTTTTTGTAATTTAACTGAGGATTCAATGATCATTTTTACTGCATTTCTCCAAATTTCTGCACGATTAATGAAGATTAAATAAGAAACAAACTCGTTCTGTTTAATGCACAATAGACAAATACCGACAGATCTAGAAACTTTATGTTTCATTTAATTATTGATATGAGATTTCCAAGACAATTTATCATCAATTATTACTCCTAAAACTTTACCTCTTTAACATATTTCTGTACCATCTAGATATCATTTAACGTTTTCTACCTCCTACTGACAGAAAAAGATCCACATTTTGTTTTGTTTTCACTTGTTGTAATCAAGTTATTTTGAATCAAAGTAAATTTTTGTTCAACAACACTCAGCAACTCATTCATATCCAAAACTACAATCCCCCAATCCAGGAAACTTCCCAGAAGCCTCCACAGAATGTGTTTGTTGATTCTAATCTACATCCAGTTTACATGGAATCCCACAAGGATCAGTTTTAGGACCAAGACTATTTTCAGTATAAATAAATGTATTTATATCAACAAAGTTGGTCTTTACAGACTGTTTACTGTTTAGACTTTTGTTGCATTTAAACTTGTTTTATTCCTGAATCAAAGTGTCATTTTCATGGATCAGATAATCCTGAGAAGATTGAAGGTGAATCTGGATGGAGGATCTGTCATGTTCATGTAAATCCTCCTCAGATGTCTCCATTCCGTCCATTTAGAGTCTGCTTTTCAGGTCGTCTGCTCGGTCAATGTTTTGGTTCTCCGTGTTTTCTTGGATTAAATGTTTTAAGTTTCTGTCACCAAAAGCCGCTCTCCTGCATTTGGATCCTGGTGCACTGGTTCCTGACAGGATCTCCTCTCACTGAAGATCTACTGAACGTCCCAAACCAGAAGGTTTACGGTTAATCGTCAGTCCCCCCAAACACTTTAGCTCTTTCCACTCCATGAACATTCTTTGGAATATTTTCTAGAGACAAAAGTCTGCGTTTTGAGGTTTGTTTTGACGTCATGATCTGGAGTTGAGCTTCAGCTTCCATCAGCTTCACTGCTCCTGTTTCAGGAATTTCTGCCTTTGTCAGCTTTTAATTTGTAGTTCTGGTTTTATTTTGGTAGGGTTTTGACGTCCAATGTGATCTGAAAAAGTCTTAATGACCTCTGTGACCCTCATGTTCAGGTTGCTGGTTGGGACCCCCCATCCCTGAAAACTGAGAGAACCTGTCCCGTCTGTGACCTGAGACTGCAGCTCCCATCAGGTCTGCTGAGTCAGCTCTCCGCCAGCGAGGAGCGAAAGCGCAGCGTCCTAATCGGACGCTCAGACACGGCAGCAGCTCAGGCCAGTCTCACCTACATCTGCTGTTTCATAAGAGCATAACTAGGCCTGTCTGTCTGACGGATGCTCCACAGCACCTCCGAGGAAGGTCTCACACTCCCAGATCCTGTCAGAGCTCACACTCTAGTCTGCTATATCTCTATTCCGAGTCTCTTTGGCCAAACGTTAACTCCACGAACCGCAAGGGATGCTGGGAAAAACTGCCTCACAGAAATAAAAGATTCTTTGAAAACTGTTAAGTTTAGTAAATGATTAGTTATTCTGTCTCTAAGCCCGGTGCACATACTCCACCACAGCAGTGCTGCCACAAACCGTGATTTTAATCGTCGACTGATCATTGATTATTTTTCAGATCAGTCGACTAATCGGGTCATGAGCAGATCTTAACACATCTTAACACATCTTAACCATCATTAACTTTAAACTAACTAGATATACAACATTACCTGTGATGATGCCACTGTGAATGCTGGAAGATGAATTTGGCCGCTGAAGATACTGAAATTGATAGTTAAAAACACTAAAGCTGATAGCTGAAATCGCTGAAGCTAAAAAAGGCTGAAGCTGATAAGCAGCTAAAATATTAGCTAAATGCCAAACTAGCCTAAAAACAAAAGCCTAAATTAGACTAAAGAGCTAGTATGCAGCTGAAATATTAGCAAAACTCCCAAAAAAAGCTTAAAAAGCTGAAAAAAAATCCTAAACTAGCCAAAAAACTAGCATGCAGATGAAGCTAAATTAATAAATGCTGAAATGGTCTAAAAAGGTAACAGAATGTCATTTTAACTTTCAACTTTACTACGCTCTGACTCCATTTAATATCAATTAATGACTAATCGAGTTTTGATAGTCGCTGATTAGTCGACTGTTCGTATCATCCCCCCCCTCAGAACTACAACCCCCAGCTGGCTCCACTAGTAGGGGGCAGTCTGGTCTCATTGGGAGGATGGTCAGGGCTTCAGGAAGCAGCTGAGCTTCAGACCAGGACGAATGTTTATATATGATACATGTTTATATGTGACACATGTTTATATGTGACACATGTTTATATATGATACATGTTTATATATGATACATGTTTATATATGATACATGTTTATATATGATACATGTTTATATGTGACACATGTTTATATATGATACATGTTTATATATGATACATGTTTATATATGATACATGTTTATATGTGACACATGTTTATATGTGACACGTTTATATATGATACATGTTTATATATGACACATGTTTATATATGATACATGTTTATATATGATACATGTTTATATATGATGCATGTTTTATATATGATGCATGTTTATATATGATGCATGTTTTATATATGACACATGTTTATATATGACACATGTTTTATATATGACACATGTTTTATATATGACACATGTTTATATATGACGCATGTTTTATATATGATGCATGTTTTATATATGACGCATGTTTTATATATGACGCATGTTTTATATAAGACGCATGTTTATATATGACACATGTTTTATATATGACACATGTTTATATATGACACATGTTTATATATGACACATTTTTATATATGACACATGTTTTATATATGACACATGTTTATATATGACGCATGTTTTATATATGATGCATGTTTTATATATGACACATGTTTATATATGATACATGTTTATATATGACACATGTTTATATATGATGCATGTTTTATATATGACGCATGTTTTATATATGATGCATGTTTATATATGACACATGTTTATATATGACACATGTTTATATATGACACATGTTTTATATATGATGCATGTTTTATATATGACGCATGTTTTATATATGACACATGTTTATATATGACACATGTTTTAGATATGACACATGTTTATATATGACACATGTTTTATATATGACACATGTTTTATATATGACACATGTTTATATATGACGCATGTTTTATATATGATGCATGTTTTATATATGATGCATGTTTATATATGACACATGTTTTAAATATGATGCATGTTTTATATATGAAGCATGTTTATATATGACACATGTTTATATATGACGCATGTTTTATATATGATGCATGTTTTATATATGATGCATGTTTTGTTTTTGTCGCATGAACTTTGCTTCCATTTTTTAAAGTGCTGGTTGAACAATTTTAAAATACTTTAGATGCAAACAATTCAGTCACAGAGAAGTTTTAGTAAAACGCTTTTAGCTGAAATACGTTTTTACAAACCTTTAATAAACATGAACTGATGCCCCAAACAATGAATATTTCATAACCAAAAGTCAACAAAGTCCAAATATTCTTTTTAAAGTGGCAATTTCCTGTCATATCTATGGGAATATTAGGTAGAACCACAGAAAACATGATCCGTTTTCTACAAGTTCTGGTTGTTTGGACCCAAACTGAACGGAGTTCTGGTTCTGGTTCTTCCGTCTCATTAGTTGTGAGGCACATTCATCCCAGAGATGTTGACGCAGAGAGGAAATAACCCTTTTCTTGGTTCTTCTCTACAACAGATCAGAGGAGTTTGCGTGAATTCAAAATAACTTTAGATATTTTTAAACATTTGTTCTCACCTCCTACAGCTGATGTTATTTCCTTTCTTTACGTCTGTTCTTGGCTTCATGGAAAGTCCCTGCCGTGAATGAAACTGTTTCAGGCTTTAGTTATAACATCTCCTGAGCAGAAGGAGCTCAGGAGGATAACGTAGTGAAGACTGACAGTCAGCAGAAGTGTTTTTCTTTGAGCAGACGTTCTGTTTTACTATTAAACGTTTCCAGCTCAGATTAGCTTCAAACTTCAAAGAGTTTCAGACTTTTTCCTGAAACAGTTGAAGAAACTCACGACGGCCTGAAGCCTCTGCTGCTGACCCACTCACCTTCTTCAGGCATATCTGGGTCAGAGCTGCTGTGACTCAACCATCACCTCATCATGCCCCCCCCCCACTGCTCATAGGATGTTTGGTGTCCTCAAACTAACCCACCTTCCTTTCCATGGAGACGTCTACAGTTAAGGCCCAGCAAAACAAGGCTCAGAACTGAATCAGAACTCTCTCTTTGTGACAGAACTTCACAATAGAAGCCCTGAACTGGTTCCCCTGCAGGTCAGAAACCTCCGTTTCTTTTAGCTCTGCTTCACCCGTTGGATCAGAACCGACCGCCGTCAGCGCATGGAAACAGCGCTGGCTGTTCTGTGAAAGTGAAAGCTGATATTCCGCTGGCTCACGGGTTCAGTCTGGTTCTGGGTGAAGCGTTTTAATCCTCTTAGAGCTGCCTGAGTGTGTCTGTGTGTCGACGGATTGGCCTATAATGTAAAGAGGCTTAGCGCCTGGATGTGCAGAAACAGAGCAGGCATTAAGGTTATGGAGCCAGCTGCACGCGAGCATCCCCACGGATGACAACATCACAGCTAGCAGGCTAGCAGCATGCTAACGGAGGTTTCAGCGGCACGTGAGTCAGTGTGACTGACAGCTTTCCTCCTTACTGTGACGAATCCAAAACCAAACTTACCAGCATTAATTAAAGATCCCATTTAGATAAAGTTGTTTTTATCAGAGTTTGATGTAGTGGTTATGATTAATCTCCTCTGGAGTTCCTCAGGGTTTGATTCTAGGACCCCTGCTGTTCATGACGGATGTTTTATGTTATCGTTATGCAGACGACATGCAGCTTTCTGCTAGTTTGTCTTCAAAATATCAAACTTTTATTCTGTTTTTGCAGCTGAATTTCAGTTTTTACATTTTGATATATTTACATTTAGACAACATTAAGTCAATAAAATAGTGTTTTGTTTATGTTTATAGGACTGTTTTGCTTTAAATGTTGAACATATTCAGAATGAACGTTTTATACAAACCTAAACTCAAAGTTTATCCACTGAAAATAAAATAAAAAAAATAGTTTTCCAGCAGAAACAGAAACAACAGAGTTCTGTAACAGGATACAAATATATTTTTATTATTTAAAAATGTGAAAAATTGGATATTATTCAAAGTGACAATTAAAAAAAAACATTTAAAGAGTTTACATATTTCTTCCACAATCAGAAAATAAAACAGTTTCTTTTGCAGCAGTGATGCACAACGAGCTTTTATGTTTCAGGACAACAAGAAGAAATCTAGAAACTAAAAACAAAAGACGTTCTTTGTTCGGCTGGAAATCAGATTAGAGGTTAGAAACGAGCAGAAATGAAACAAGAATGAACACGTATGTCCAGAGGAAGAAAAAGAAAAAACACATTACATTTTTAGTTTGTGTTTGAGATTAAAACAAACATTTTTATGTGATTAACATGAGAAACAAACATAAACCTGTTTTTAGACGTCATCTCTAAAAGTTACAGCCTTTAAACAGAAGACGTGTTAAAACACAAACTAACTTTATGGTCACTAGAACTGATGATTTTCTGTAACAACAAAAATCTGTTAAAGCAAAGATTTAGCATTAATGTTAAACTGTATTTAGTCATAGTGACGCATAAAATTCCTTTAGTGTGATTTATTTTTAATTTAGAACTTTAACAGGAACTTTTTACTTCAGAATTATATCAGAAAATGGATTATCTTTTAAACTTCCTCTCATTTAGAGTACAAACTGCTGTTTGTTAAATCCTGAACGTCCTTTTGCCTTCGATTCGTCAGAAACGTCAGTTCTGTTTAAAAATATATTTTAACATCTTTAATCAGCTCAAATGTCAATTTTACTGTAATAAAAACCTAAAAAAAGGAACATTTTCACAATTATGAATGTTCTCTGTAAAATGAAAACAATTTAAAATCGTTCAAACGCAGTGCATTGTGGTCTATCAAGTGAGCAAAGAGACTTCTGGGAGATTTCCAGCACCGGATTTTTAAACTGTAGTTTTAGACACTAAAATAAAAAATGCTGATCATCGTATATAATAGTGAACAAAGTATTTATGGAAGCATTTGTGTCTCATAATTCAAAATAAAAGTCAATAGTGGAAATGGTTTTTTATTTTGAAAATGTGAAAATGAAAAAGAATTTCTGTAATCCATTTTCATTTTCAAATTCGATATTTCTAATTGAATTTTGGTACAAATTTACCAGAGAACTTTTTAAAAATGAAACATCAAATGAAATTTTCTCTATCATTTTAATGATGTCACAGAAGGAGCGGAGATGATGAAGAAAATGAAAAAGTTTGGAGAATTACTTTTTCATTTTGTTTAAGACACAGTTTGAAAACGAAACAGCATTTCCAGTATTGACTTTTCTCAAATTATGAATCACAAACGCTTCCATAAGTATTGAACAGTGACAGAAAGTTTGTTTGTTTCTTCTGAGTTTGATCTGGAGCTGTTAGCCTGCTAGCTTAAAGCTAGCAAGTGAATTAAAACCTAAAACGGCGTAACACAAAAATGTAAACCAATGAATTCTGAGTTTGAATCTGAATAACTGTATTTCTATTTTACAACCAACAATAATACCTTATTGTTGGTTTGAATTAGCTACCAGCTAATGTATGATAACGAATGCTAGCGAATGCTAACCTCTTGAACGCTGGTAGACTTTTCCTTATGAAACACATTTGATGTCATGAAAACACCCAAAACAAAAGCTGCTAAAACTTTCTGACTTTTTGCAAAAATACTTATTTGGTTATTTGATGCGTATAAATAAAAGTAGAATTGTTTTTCACAGATAAAGTAAAGCTTTGCTTTGGTCAGCAGTTATTTTAAGTTTAACTAAAGCAGCAACATCCAAATTTACTGAACTGAACACGTTTTTTTGGTCTCATTTTTATCCTCAAAGTGTGTTGTTGTGTCTTAATGAGTTAATCTTCTGAGCAGCTCAGTCCAAGATGATATCAGGTGTTTTAGACTCACCTGAACAAAACCTTTGATGAGGATAATCATCAGTCAACACCCGGCCTTCATTTACCGAACCTTTGGTTCTGGAATCGGGTCGTGGTGATCCACGAACAGACACTTGTAGTTTAGGCTGATTGAAAACGACCTCTGATGGTTTTTCAGGTTGAATGTGTCAAAGTTCAAAGAGATGTCCCTCCGGGGTTCTGGTGACGGTTCTGAACCCGTTACTGGTTCTGTAGAATCTCAGTGCAGTTTTTGACACCAGTGATCTCATTGGGAACATCGATGAACCGGAGAGTCGAGTCAATCGTACGTCGTGTCCGCTTGTTCGACTCCCTGTTCAGGTTGTGTGTTTGTTTGTGTTTGTTTGTGTTGTTTGTGTTTAGGACTCACTGTAGGACAGGTGAGGTTAACAAACTCAGTGTGTCTTTGTCCAGGTTAGTGCAATCAAAACCAGTCCGAGACGCTTTGGCCTTTGACCCGGTCCATCCAGTCAAATGCGCCGGTCTGGTGGGCCTCGGTCCAGTCTACGCAGCCACGCAGTGGTTCCGGCGGCGGGACATGACGTACCCTCTCCTGCAGACGCAGCGGAACGAGCCTTCGGTGTTGACACAGCGAGCGTTCACGCACGGGAACTCCAGGCCCACGCCGTCCTCACACTCGTTGATGTCTGCAGACAGTCGGGACAGAGACGTGAGCCACGGCGGAACCGACCCGGAGTCCTGGTCGGGAACCTGGTGTGGACTTTCAGAACCAGCAGGAAGTGAAGAGCTGCACAAACGCCCTCTTCATACATGAAAGAAACTGATGATGTCATCAATCACATGTTAGCCTTTCAAAATAAAACTATTCTGAAGACAATTTCACTAAAACATTCTAAGTGTTTATGTGGAAACTAGAAACCAAACTGTACTGTCATGAAAATGTACATTTTTTATCTTTAAAACTCTTGCAGTGATGATTTACAAATTCAGAATTTTAATTTGTCATAAATTCTTCATTAATCTGTGAGCTGATGGTGATCAGAGATGAAGATGAAAACATCAGCAAAGATCTGAGATGAAGAACAACGGAGCATTTACAGAGAGCTTTATTATAGGTCTGATCCAGGTTTGTTCCTGGTCTGATCCAGGTTTGAATCTGGTCTGATCCAGGTTTGTTCCTGGTCTGATCCAGGTTTGAATCTGGTCTGATCCAGGTTTGAACTTGGTCTGATCCAGGTTTGAATCTGGTCTGATCCAGGAAGGAATCTGGTCTGATCCAGGATTAGTTTTGACCTGATCCAGGTTTGAATCTGGTCTGATCCAGGTTTGTTTCTATTCTGATCCAGGATTATTTTTGGTCTGATCCAGGTTTGAATCTGGTCTGATCAATTTTTGATCCTTGTCTGATCCAGGATTCGTTTTGACCTGATCCAGGTTTAGTTCTGGTCTGATCTACAGCTGGGTTCCTCTTGGTTCTGCTGGTGTGAAATCAGAGCTACCCTGACTGAGGATCTGTTCTCCTGCAGGTGAACTCTGGTGCGGTTCACTTCAGTTTAACGCAGACAAACATTTTTTTTCTTTTTTTCTATCCTGTTCTTGTAAACAAACCCGATCAGACGAACCGGACCTTCATCCGTCCAGAGCAGAAGCAGTCAAACCGTCTTCTCCGTACCTATGCAGGTCATGGAGGTCATGTCCAGCTCGTAACCCTGGTAACAGTCACAGGTGTAGCCTTCAGCAACACGGATGCACCGGCCGTTCTCACAGCCGTGAAGTATCCCACAATCCTCTGCTGCACTCAGTCCAGCGTACGACTCGTAACGTCCTGAAGGATCAAAACACAGAATCGTTTTTCAGTTTGTATCTGATCTCTGACACACAGGAGGAGTTTGTAATGAATCAGGTTTTAAGGAGTGACCTCTGCAGTGTCATCAGGGTGTTCATCAGGGATCTGTCCTGGGATTCCTAGTTTTTAGTAGAGTAAACAACTATCTGCAGACTAAGTTTGTGTTTCGCCTGAGCTCCTGGGAAATCTCAAAAACTGATTTTTGGATCTTAGAACTTCAGGAAACTCTCAGATAAACTTCAGACTCCGCGGACATCGAGTTCTTTTCAAAGTTTCATCAGAGCTTCTTACTCTCGTACAGCCTCCTCGGTCCTCCTCCTCCTCGGCTCCTGTCGGTGAACGGAGGAAACGGCGGGCCACGCCTCCAGGTCATCTCGTCCTCCTCCGGATCCTCGTAGGGAGATCCAGGCAGCGGCGCCAGGCTCAGAGGAGGTCCGTCGGGCTGGGCTGGAGGAAAAGGGCGCGCCCCGAATGCTATCTCGGATCGGGGGTCTGGGGGGAGTCGGAACGAGGGGGTGCGGGGGGCGGAGCTGTCGGGGGGGCCGTAGTCTCCTTCAGAGAAGTAAACGCTGCAGAACGACAGGAGGAGCGGCGGTCGGCCCGGATAAACAAAACCCAGAACTCTGAGTCCTCACCTGTAATCAGACGGGCGATAACCATCGTCGGGCAGCCCGACGGTTCCGGGGGTCCTCCCCCCGAAGCCCGACCTGCCGCCCCCTGCTGGTGAGTAGTCGTCATAGTCCGGCCGGCTGAAGTCTCTGCTGGGGACCAGCGTCCGGGTGTACAGGTCCGAACCGTACGGAGCAGCTGAGGAGACAAAAACGACATGAGGAGGACGGACGTCTGAGCACACGGGGGGAGGAGAAGACGGTCGCACCTCCTCGTCCCGCTTCAGGGAGCAGTCCAGGTCCAGGAGGTTCCGCAAAACTGTCCGGGAACAGCGGAGCAAAGGAGCTGCAGAGAGAGGCGTATTCCTCTGCGGAGAGAACGGGACGCCCACAGATTATGGACTTCAACCACATGTCTGAAAGAAGGTGTCAGGGTTTACCTGAGTCGGAGGAGGGGCAGAGGGCGCAGCCCATCCCCCAGCCCTCGCCGTAAATGCAGCAGCAGTCGCTGAAGGTGACGTGGGCGCCCAGCAGAGGACTCTGGCAGAGCAGGTCAGCGCTGACGTGCTGCCAGCACACCGACAGGTTCTCATCTGGAACCGGACCGGGACAACGATCAGGCTTTGACCTGGAACTGGTACGATGCTGTCCGGCTGAGGGGTGAACGTCTACTCCAGGCTCTGAGGACTACACTCTTTAGGGTTTTTTGAAGTTTTTAGCTGCATGCTAGATGTTTGTTTGGCATTTAGCTTATATTTTAGCTGGCTATCAGCTTCAGCATCTTCAGCAGCTAAATTCAGCTTCCAGCATTCACACTAGCATCATCACAGGTAATGCTCTATATCTAGTTCATAAATATGGTAAAAAGTTACGTTAATGTTGTTTTAATGTTCAATAAAGGTTCATCCTAAGGTCTGTTTCGTGCGATTGAGTTTGACTCCCCTCATCTTTGGTGCTCCAAAACTGTAAAATACTTTCAGCCTCCAGGTGGCGCTGTCAGCACTTTCTTTGCCTGCAGCTACAGGTGAGACAGCCCCCGAGTGAGTCAGTCCTGGACCTTTTTTGTGTTATAAATTCCCATGATCCTTCACGGTCACTTCTGATGCTTTTAGCGACCTTTTTTATCTAGCCAAGACGGAGCGACACCAACAAACGGATGAATCCTTCAGATCCCGGTTTGATGTTTTCATTGTTTAAGATTTCTCTTGTCTTCCAGTGAGGCCTTACTGTTAAAGGTTTCAAAGACAAATGTTACTTTTTATTCTTACTAATGTGTGTTACCTTAATGAACACAGAATCTAAATAAATAAATGAAACCATACTCTTTATTTGCTCCTTTAATTTCATGACATGTAAACAAACATTGTGTTTGGATCCACAGATTTTGTCCCTTTGAGTGATAAAGTTTGCCCCCCCCCCCTGAGCTAATGCTCTTCTGATCAAAAGGTTGCAGGTTTGATTCCGTGTGTGAAGCGTTTTGGTTATTAGCCCTTTAACTCCAGAGTTTGAGCTCTTGTTCTTTGAACGACCGTATTTCTTCAACCGTTTAGTGAAGTGGAGAAAAGCAGCTTTGTGTCGATACGCAATAATCCAGCTGTGATCAAAGCAAACCGTTCTGACACGTCATGCTAGTAAAGTGTTGCACGCCGGGGCAAAGCCGCTCTTCTTCGCTTCAGAATCTTTTGGATTTACGTTAACGTTCAGAGTTGATGAAAAAGTGTCTGTTCACCAGCGTCTAAAGGGTTAATCCAGACAGGAAACTCCATGACCGTCAGCGTAACAACAACCTGGAGGTAAAAGGCTTCAGAAGGGGGAGGAGTCTCACCCATAGCGCCGTGGGAGGAGTTCACACAGTTGCGTTGCGTGTCATCAACAACCAGGTTGGGTGGACAGCTGCAGTAATACGAACCAACCGTGTTGACGCAGACTCCGCCCACACAGGTCTCCTCCTCACATTCGTCATGATCTGAAGGAAATAGAAACACCAACAGGAAGCTGGGTTACCTGAGTCACCCGAGTCACCTGAGTCACCTGGGTCACCTGAGTCACCCGAGTCACCCGAGTCACCCGAGTCACCTGGGTCACCCGAGTCACCTGAGTCCCCTGAGTCACCCGAGTCACCTGAGTCACCTGAGTCACCTGGGTCACCCGAGTCACCTGAGTCCCCTGAGTCACCTGAGTCACCTGAGTCACCTGAGTCACCTGAGTCACCCGAGTCACCCGAGTCACCCGAGTCACCTGAGTCACCCGAGTCACCTGAGTCACCTGAGTCACCTGAGTCACCCGAGTCACCTGAGTCACCCGAGTCACCTGAGTCCCCTGAGTCACCCGAGTCACCTGAGTCACCTGAGTCACCTGAGTCACCCGAGTCACCTGAGTCACCTGAGTCACCTGAGTCCCCCGAGTCACCTGAGTCCCCTGAGTCACCTGAGTCACCTGAGTCACCTGAGTCACCTGAGTCACCCGAGTCACCCGAGTCACCCGAGTCACCTGAGTCACCTGAGTCACCCGAGTCACCCGAGTCACCTGGGTCACCTGAGTCACCTGAGTCACCCGAGTCACCTGGGTCACCCGAGTCACCTGAGTCCCCCGAGTCACCCGAGTCACCCGAGTCACCCTAGCTAACGCTAACGACCGACCATTACAGAATCAAAAATGGGCGGGGCTTTTATACTGGAGCTGCAGAGTATGATGACATCAAACTTCTGCGACACATCAGTTAACCAATCATAAAATTCAGCTGCAATACTTTATTTCAGCCTGTAGGGGGAGAACACTGACGGTTTTTGACTATAACGGTTTTTGACTCCCCACTTATAGAGAAAAACAGACAAAGAAAGTTAATTTAGGGCTTGGTTAGCCTTTAAGGATAAAGCCCTCAAAGTCAACACCCCAAATGTCCTCTTTGTGTTAGTTCCATCAGTATTTATTTGTAGTAACAGACGGTCAAGGAAGGTCGGTTATTCCCACGGCCATCAGTCTACACAACTCCTGCATCTGACTAGGTCTTCAGAAACGACTTCTTTATTTATTTGTTTGTATCTATGATTCTTTTGTTTCTTTGAGGTGCTATGACGGGTGAATGTAAGATCAATAAAGCGTCCACGTCAGAGCTCTGTGATGCTCGCCGTGTTCGTACCGACGCACTCCAGCAGCGAGCTGTTGTAGACGTATCCGCTGGAGCAGTAGCAGCTGTATCCAGGTATGTTGTTGACACACACGCCGTTCTTACACACCTGAGGCTGGAAGCGTTTGCACTCGTCCACATCTGAGGACGGACCAGAAACACAACCTTAAAAACGCCAGCTTTTGTCACTTTATTCCAGTCAAGAAAACATTATTTATTCGAACACAAACCAAAACAGACACAGTTCTGGGTCTAAATGATCCTTCCACTGATTGGTCTGATCCTGCCTGCATCCATGACAGTCAAAGATTTGATGTAGAGGAAGTTCTTCTGCTGCTCTGTGAAGTCCAGCTGCCCTGAAGGACAGAATCCTGCCTTAAAAGACGTTTTTCATGACGTCGGCTGGACTGGGCGGAGCTTATCTTATGCTGGTTTATATTTGAAACTACGTTCAAAAGGGCGGGTCGCCTTTTGATTGACAGGTGATGGTCAGCTGACAGCTGAGATGGGCGTGTCCCGACCACGGAGCTCATCCGTCGGATCCTAAACGGGGAAAATCTGGCGTGAAGTGGGGGGGAAATCTTGACCCCGCCCCCACAACAAGCCAAAATTGGGTGATTGGGCGGAGCTAAGCGAGCAACAGATGATCAATAAGGGAGAAGAGAGTTTTTGACACTTTTCTGCTAGAATTCGACCATTTGGAGTCGATGGGAAAAAGTTTCCTTGGAAACCAGCCTCCAGTGGTCGCACGAGGAACTGCAGCCTTTACACTTCCTGGCTGGTTTTAGGGTTTAGAGAAAGAAGGCGGGGCTCAGTTCCAACATTTGGCAGACATGTTTGTCCTGCCCATTTGCCACTCTGAGGAAAAGATGAGTCGGTGATGTCATTTCCTGCCAGAAGGAAGTGGAGCTGAAAAATGGACACAAATGTCAGGAAATGGGGGTGGAGGCTTGGTGACATAAATAAGCCAAAACATTCCAAAATGTTTGGAGAAACAAAAATAGTGACTGAACAGAACAGATGACCTGACATGTATGAACTGAAAACCAGAAACTTAAAGAGGCTGAGGGCAATTAACCGAAATGAAAACAGCTGTGAATCCTGATTAACCTGGAACTGGTGTGACTGGCAGGGACCAAAGAAAACACTCCAAACAAAGATACAGAACCTTACAGTACAGCCCCCAAAGGGGCAGATCCCAGATGCCCACAAAACAAGGAGGAGGGGCTATGGAAGAGAAAAACCAGAAAAGTCCAGAAGTTTTGGGCTGCATTTCCTTGGTCTTCAGCCTCTTGTTGGTTGTTTTATGGATCATCCAGATGTTCCTGTGTTTCCACCGTTGTCCAAAACTCATGGATCATGACCTCTGACCTGAACCGAGTCCGGTCCGGACTCCTGGATGAGTTCTCGTTCATGAACCAACAGTGTGTAAATGCTGATAGTTCTCTAGAGTTTGGAGCTCTCAACAGGTGTGGTTCGTACCTCTGTAGCTGAAGACTCCGGGTCCTGCCGTGACGTATCCTCTCCCGCTGGGACACAGAGCCAGAAACTCCGCTGCAAGAGAGAGGCATCACCTGTCAGCCCGGGAACCTGAATGCATCCGCCGCCGTTCACGTTCCTCACCTGTGTTTGCAGGTGGGCAGGTGTAATACTGGCAGCCGAGCCCCCAGCCCTCCCCTGCCGTGCAGCAGCACTCCTGCTGGGTGGTGTTGGTGGCCAGCAGGCTGCAGCTCCCCCTGTTGGCCAGGTTGTAGTAACACTCCCTCAGCTCCCCGGGTCGAGCCTCAGGGAGGGGGGCCGGCGCCGCAGCCGGAGGCGGAGGCGGAGCCAGCTCCACCATCCTGGCATGGAAGGGGGTGGAGGAGGATGGAGAAGAGGACAGGATCTGGATCCCCGGTCCGGTTTCTGTCACCAGAGAAAGAACCGGATCAGGAGAGGACTTTTGGATCTGAGACATCGTAGAACATCAAAGAGACCCTGTGGTGGTCACTAATAGATCCACATCTTTAGCGGCTTCATGGTGTGTCATGACCTTCAGGTGTGAGGGTCATCAGGTGTTCTTACGGCGTGGTGCGGCGCTGACACACCTCCGGCTCGCCGCCTCAAACGTCTGTCCGCTGGCGTCACATTTACACTCAAAGCTTCCCTTCAGGTTCTCGCAGCGCGCCGCGCCGCACACGCCCGGCTGGGACTCGCACTCGTCCTCGTCTGAGAACCAAACCAGAAGCTGTTTCCTAAACAGGAACCGCCCTCTCAGGACCGCAGCGGACCGGCGGGTCTCACCTGCACAGCTGCCGTCAGCCAGAACTCTGTAGCCGGGCTCACAGGAAGTGAGGCAGCGGTACGACCCGATGGTGTTCTCACACCGCTGTGACCCGCAAACGGAACCGCGGGAGGAGACGCACTCGTCTACGTCTGAGAGACAAAGAAAACATCCACAGATGTTCAGGTCACAGGCGCCAGCATCCACTTTGAATCCGGTCTGAGGTCTGGAGAACCACGTTCATAATCACACATGGACCGGATCCTCCATCCGGTCTGAGGTCTGGAGAACCACGTTCATAATCACACATGGACCGGATCCTCCATCCGGTCTGAGGTCTGGAGAACCACGTTTCATAATCACACATGGACCAGATCCTCCATCCGGTCTGAGGACGTGCAGAGTTCAGGAGGAGAGTCGTTCTCACCGAGGCAGGCCGTCCGCTCGGGGTTGGAGGTGAAGCCGTTCTCACAGCGGCAGACGAAGGAACCGTCCGTGTTGACGCAGCGACCATCAGAACAAACTCCAGGTTTCACACACTCATCCACATCTACACACAAGATCACGAGGATTAGATCAGATCAGGGTCTTCACTCAAGTTTAAAGACGTCCAGTTAGGAAACATTTCTTGAAGTTAGAGTCAGAAAACAATGTCTAAATATTCAGCGTGGTATATTTTTAAGTAGCCGAGGATTGGAGGCACATCTGCAGCTTTATCAGTGTGAGATTAAATTCACATCCAGCAGAGCGGTTTGGTCCGTGGAAACAAATCCATATCTGGAGGAAGACTCCTGCTTGTGTCTATGAACTCTTACAAAACCGCAATATGTTTCTCAATATATGGAGTAATATATTTACAGTACCAGTATATTCCATATATGGAAGCAATATTTATCAGTATATTGAAACACATTGAAAAGCTCCAAATATTACTGTTTTCTTTTGTTGAAATATACCGATCCATATATTGTGATATACTGCATCATACTGAAATATGCTATATTATAAATATATATATGTATTTAAGAATTGGTTGACCATCCATATGTTGCAATATATTCAAAAATATAAAGGTAATTAACTGACATATTGAGATATATTTCTTAATACATTGACAATATATCTACAGATATTTTCCAGTATATTACAACACATTTTTGTTTTGTAAGGGAACTGAAGCTTCATGTTTCTCTGGAGTCAAAAGCTCTTCTTCAGCTTCCTCACGGCTCTTTTCTCCCCAGAGAAACTCTCCAGACGTGTCTGTGTCCATTTATGTGGACTTGATGGTGAGGATGTGTTGCAATGATAACTAGAGCTGCATCATGTATAATACGGGAGCCCATCCCATTAGCTTTGGATCTGGATCAGGATCCAGACCGCGCTCCAATGACCCCTGGATTAGAACATCCATTTTAGCCATAAACCCAAACTAACTCAGGCCACGCCCCCTCCATAACTACAGGTCTCAGACCCAATCAGAGCTGCTGGAACCATTGTTCTGTTAAAAGACGTGAACGATGGACCCCTCCAGAAAAGAAGTAAAGCATTGCATTCTGGGTAAATTATAAACATAGCCTGGACGGATGTGTTCAGTGAGTTCTGATACTCGGTTAGAAGAAAGGCCTTTAATTCTTCTAATTCTGTTTAGTTCTGTCTTCTGTCTGTGTAATATTCTTTTCTTTTCTTTTCATTTATAAAACAGAAAAAGCCGTTTTATTTCACAGCTAAAACTGCTTCCAAGAATGAAGAAGAACATCCAAACAACAGTCACTTCAGACGGTTATAATCCACCATAATCCAATATTACCCACAAAGTAGAAGTTAGAAAGTATAAAGCAGTGGGGTTCTGTCCTCCATCCAGTTCATTCAGTTCAGAGAAGGAGGTCTGAGGGCAGGAACGTCCAGCTGTTGTTTATGTTTTATGACTATGTCTTTGGGCGACTGCTGGGATGAATCTTGTTGAGACATAAATGACACTGAATAGAGGAGTATTGAGGAGTAGCACTGTGTTTGTGCTGACTCACCCATGCAGGCGGTGCCGTTGCTGCTCAGCGTGAACCCCTGAGAGCACATGCACACGTATGAGCCGGGGGTGTTCAGACACTCCCCCCCGGAGAAGCACAAGTCGCCCTCCAGGCACTCGTTGATGTCTGGGAGCAAACAGGAAACAGTTTCAGAGAACTCCTCCCATACCTGCAGCCCCCACCCCCCCGCCTCACCTGTGCACTGCCTCCCCAGGCCGGAGGCTCGGTATCCGGGCAGACAATCACACCTGAAGGAGCCGGCTGTGTTCACGCAGCGCCGGTCCGCCTCACACGCTGCAGCGCTCTCACACTCGTCCACGTCTGCAGACGGTCAGACCTGTTACCCTCTGAGTTTGTGGCCATGCACGTGTACGCGTGTGTGTGCACGTGTTACCTGTGCACTGTCTGTTGGTCAGCTTGTACCCGGAGCGACACGACACACACCTGTAGGATCCCGCCGAGTTGACGCACATCTGCCCGGGACAGCGGGACGGCTCTGCGCACTCGTCCACGTCTGAAACACATCTCTGTTCAGTGTTTGCAAAGAGCAGCTGCAGCTGTGAGCGCACGACGGACCGTACCTGTGCAGGTGTGGTTCTGCAGCCGGTAACCGAGGCGACACACGCAGCGGAAGCTGCCAGGAGTGTTTTCACAGCGAGCGTTGGAGCACGGCGCCTGGCGGCACTCATCGATGTCTGCACACAGGAGGTCATTTATTTAACGGTTCGTTCAGGAAGGTTTGCTGAAGATTGTTCTCAGAATATTAAAAACCAGGTCGTTCTTTATTTTATACTTTTACAGACGGATTCACAAATGTTCCACAGAGTGACACTGTGAAACAAGAGGAGCTAACGACGCTAGCAACTGTGCAGACAGGCTCCAGACGGACTGCAGACAGACTGCAGACGAAACTGCAGACAGACTGCAGACGGACTACAGACAGACCGCAGACAGGCTGCAGACGGACTGCAGACGGACTGCAGACAGGCTGCAGACAGACTGCAGACAGACTGCAGACGAAACTGCAGACGGACTGCAGACGGACTGCAGACAGACCGCAGACAGGCTCCAGACAGACCGCAGACAGGCTCCAGACTGACCGCAGACAGGCTGCAGACAGACCGCTGGACCCTTTAGAGACCGTCACAAATCCACCAACAGCTGGATGCTTTACCTGCTTTCAGTTCAGTTTTGGAACTGGTTCAGAAAACAGACAAAACTTGAAGAATATTTTCTGCTTGGATCGCTGGAAGCCGTTTCAAACCGTTCTGCAATGTCAGCTATAACAGCTGCGCTGCAGACGGTCAGACTCTCGATGGAACGGTGGACGGAACCAAGAACTCTTATCTGATCAGAATTCTCCTGAGCTGAAGGTTCAAAACCTGTGAAAATACAGACTGACATAACCAGGCTAAGATAACAGGGCGTTGGTCTGCTCGGCTTCCTCGACTGGTTTGACCTAAGCCCCGCCCCTTTCCTAGCCCCTCATAGGACAGCATCCCCTGTACATCATAAGTGTGTGTAACTCCCATTATCCTGAGACGTCCTTCATGATACACTACTGAGTTCCATTCATCAGGTGAGCAGCAGGTGAGTGTTACCTGTGCAGATTCCGTTCAGCAGGCCGTAGCCGGGCCGGCAAGGCGTGCAGCGGTACGAGCCTGGCGTGTTGACACACTCCTGCCCGGGACAGCGCAGAGGATCCACGCACTCGTCCACGTCTGAAACAGCGAGCTCGCCTCAGCACTCCCGTCAACCTCCCTCCATTTAAAGGGGCGGAGCTCTTACCTGTGCAGGTGTTCCCAGAGAGCCTGTAACCATGGCGACACACACACCTGTAGCTGCCCAGCGTGTTTTCACAGCGACCGTTGCTGCAGGGATTCTGCAGACACTCGTCCACGTCTGAGGAACAACAGGCTCCGTTACAAACCGCCACAGTCTGACAACAACAACCATCAGGAAGAGGACGCCACCTCTGCAGCCGCTCTGAGGGCCGTCCGCCGCGTATCCAGACGGACACACACACCTGAAGCTCCCAGGTGTGTTCACACACTGTCCACCGGCGCACACACCTGCAGACTGCGCACACTCGTTCACGTCTGGAAAACACAAACAGTTCAGTACAAAAAGAGCGGGAAAATCTGACGACTGAAAACCAGAGAGAGGAGGAAGTTTGATGCCGCCTCACCCTGACAGGTCGTCCGCTGTGGACCCGGCTCGTACCCCGACTCACACACACAGGAGTGTTTCCCTCCAGGTAGATCCACACAGCGGCCACGCCCACACACACCTGGTCTGGTTTCACAGACACCTTTGAGGGCTGCGTGTGCACGCACACACACACAAACAGACAAACATAAACATGGAAGTTCCTACTGAGACTGAAAACATCCTTTTCAGTTCTGACAGTTCTGACTCGGTTCTGACTGAGCAAAAGAGGATTCTGGGTAATTCCGTTCATGTCGATGAACTCTTCTAAAGTTTTGGTTTGAAGAACCACATCGTCTGCATAGAAGTTGGGGCTGAACTGAACAGTCAGAGAAGATCCCACAACCCAGACCGAGTTCTTCTGGTTCTGGTCTCCACGGTGATCTGCCGGTACTCACGCTGAACTCTGGCGGGCCGGGCTGTGGGGACTGCAGGGTTCCGTGGCAGAACCACAGGAGGGAGAGGATTTCCTGCAGACGGGAGCTGATCGGACCGGGACCTGAGGGAGGGCTGACTGCCTGCAGGGGACGAGCCACAAAGTCCGGGCTGTCAGGTTTGGGTCAGAAGGTTCTGATGACACCGTCATCCTTACTGAAACCACATCACGGATGGGTTTTAAAGACCAGAACCGAGATGAAGGTCCAATTACCTTCAGTTCCTGCAGATGGAAGTCTTGCCTGAGCCGTCTGTGACACACCAGAACCATACCGGGTTTGCTGGACGGACGGTTTCCCCTGCAGAACTACGGTTCCACCACTGGCAGGTTGTTCTGGGGAACTGGCGGTTGGGTGGGGCTCTGGCCGTGGGCGGGGCTCTAAAGGTGAAGAACTGGGTCTGCCGCCAGAGGATGAAAAGCTAGAGGAAGAATGTTTCTGCTGGGAGATGGAGGTTCTGCTGCTGCTGGACCCGGATTCTGCTCCTGACACCAGGATGGAGGAAGAGTGTTAGGTCCATGTGGGCAACAAGAAGACTCAACGGAGGAACACCTGAGACCTTGTTTAGGTAAATCTGGAATCTGGAGGGAAATCTAAACCAGATGAAACCATTTTCAAAGGTTCTGAAAAGGTTCTGCCCCCTCGACCCTGATCTCAACCACTGAATCCAAACCATAGAGATCCTGACGTTTGTTTTTAGGTAGTGAGTGCGTACCTGTGAGGTCCAAGTGATCAGAGACTCTCTGGGTGACCTGAAGGGTGGAGGCGGAGTAGTGGTACCCCGGACCGGCCGGACAGATCTCCTTAAACGACACTAGAAACAGACGATTCAGCAGAAATCTCTGGAAGGGAAAACTCTCCGTGGATCCTCCATGATGGTCCGGATGTGGTTTGTCGCGGTTCCATCCACCCACCTGAGCCGAACTGAGGACACCTCTGGCAGTCCGGGCCCCAGGCTTTGCCGACCCGGCTGCAGCAGCAGATCTGCTTGGTGATGTTCCGGCCGATCGGCAGGGAGCAGGAGGACGGTCTCCGGGTCGGATCCAGAACCCGGAAGCACTGACCCTTCTCCTCTGAGATCACACTGTGGGCTGAGGAGGAAACACGGCGTCACGACCGACGGAGACGGACCGGAGGCGATGGACGGTATCATGCAGAACCGGAACATGCCGCAGAGTTCAGACAGGAAGTAGGAGCTGGAACGACAGGAAGCTGAAGGAAAGGTACCGACCATCTGATGGTCTTTTGTTTCCATCGTCTCTTTTTTCAACGTTGGTCCGGTTTAAACTCTGCTGCAGCTTCAGGAAACCTAGAAACTAAAATAACTTCACAATTTCCCAGTGACTGAGATCCTTTGTTGGAACCAGATCCAGAACCGGATCGGTGCAGAAGCTCAAGAGTCTGCAGGTTGATGAAACGTCTGGAGGATCTTTTGGCTGAAACTTTACTGAAGTTCTCGGTTTTAGATTTTCTCCAAAAACCATCAGTGATGGAAACTGTCAGGAATCCTGGAGAACCGGAGAACCGGAGAACGGTGAGGACAAAACCAGCAGAGGAACGTCTCTGATCCACATCCTCATCCCGACTCGTCACATAATGACGTCTGGTTACAGACACTCCGGGTGTTTCTAACTCGTCTCTTTTGACGTGCCGGCTGTTCGTAAAATCAAGAGAACGCAATGATCAGGACGCGGTACCGGATCCAGACTGGTCCTAGGAACCAGTCCAGTACTGGTACCCAAAACCTACCTAAAACCGGTACCTTAACCTGGCACCAGACATGGTGGAAGACACTGTATCAGTCGCAGTATCGGACCAGAACTGGTACCAGATGCTGTACTGGACCTGAACCTTTACCAGACGCAGTACCGGACCTGAACCAGTACCACATGTGTGGTACCAGGACAGACCCGGTCCAGGACAAACCCAGCCCAGGACAGACCCGGCCCAGGACAGACCCGGCCCAAGACAGACCTGGTCCAGGACAAACCCAGTCTAAGACAGACCCGGTCCAGGACGACCTGGTCCAGGACAAACCCGGTCTAGGACAGACCCAGTCCAGGACAGACCCGGTCCAGGACAGACTCGGTCCAGGTCGACCCGGTCCAGGACAGACCCGGCCCAGGACGACCCGGTCCAGGACAGACCTGGCCCAGGACGACCCGGTCCAGGACAGACCCGGCCCAGGACAGACCCTCATCCCTCTCAGCCTCCTTTCCTGCCACTTTTGGCTGCATTTATGACAGAATCAGTTCAAGTGAGAGGAAGGTGGAGCCAGCAGGGGGCGCTGCAGACCAGAACACAGATAGGACAGGATCTGAGGAGCAAGATTCAGTCACAGACTGGAGAAGAAAACCCGACATGAAGTTACAGAACCGAGTGAAGCAGACAGACAGCATCCTCTTCCTCCTCTTCCTCATCAGAGAATGCCGCTCTGAATATTTGACACCAGTCAGGCTTCAGGAGAACATCCAGCGTGATCTGATGGATCCAGATTTTTGAAAACTGTCAATCTATAAAAGTTTATTTCCAAAAAAAGTCATTTTCTTTTTCCAAAATAGTTTCTGGACGTTTATACGGAAGATCAGAGTTGCCAAAATAAACAAAATGAGCATCTCTTCATCTAAAAGTTTCTTTCTGATTCAAACTAGATTTTTTGATACATTTTCAGAACATTTTAGTTGGATCTCCGTCTCCACAGATGCTGAAGTAAACACAGATTTCACCACTCGTCGCCATGACAACGACCTTTTTGGTGCGTTGTTCATGTGACTCTGATCCATCGGGTCTGAATGAAAATCTTTTGCTGTGAAGTTCAGAAAAACTTTTGACTGAAACTCCGCCCACCCTCACAGCCACACCCATTCTTCCATAAGCCCGCCCACAATCACTGGAAAGGTAAATGATTGGCTAGAAATGTACGGCAAAACTGAGAGGAAACTATAACGTTTGGACAGATTTCTGAACCAAAGAAAACAGGAAAAAAACAGAACCTGAATTCATACTGAATATAGGAACATTTTAAAGATTTTATGGTCCAAAAAACTGAATAATACTTATTTTGAAACGTTTCAACAAATTGAAGCCCGTTTTAAATGTAAGGAACTTTACGACCTTCAGAGGAGCTCTCCTCGTGACCTCTGACCCTGTGAAACACCAGACGGGTTCCTGAAGTCCTGACCGGTGTCTTTTATTCCTCCTCTCACTCCCGGGCCGGCGCCGGCGTGCGTGCAGCGTGATGGCGTTACTTACAGATGCAGACTCCGTGCGTGGCGTCCAGGATGAACCCCACCCTACACACACAGCTATAGCTCCCCCTGGTGTTCACACAGATGCCGTTCTCACACAGCCCCGGCTGCAGGCACTCATTCACATCTACACACATCGACACAGCAGTCAGCGCCGAGCGGACTCAAATCCAGAACCAGAACCGCGCTCAAAGTTCACCTCATGTCTGGTTTGATCTGGAGTTAAATGATCGGAAGTTCTGATCCAGTTAGACAGAAAAGGACAGATCAACGTCGCAAACAGGAAGCTCATTTTTGTCTCAGTCACGATGGGAGTTATTTCAAATGTGATTTTGACATCCTGAACATTAACAGAAACAGTCAACAGGGACTACATGACTCCACCCTTCACAACGTTGCCATGGGAACCAGCTGAAACTCCCAATGAGGAAAAAGCTGATGAACTTCCAGACCTGCAGATGATCCGGTCCACATGTTTGTTCTTCACTAATCCAGAAACTCCAGATTTTTGTATTTACTGTAGCTTAAACATCTTTCCTGCGATGACCTCCTCAAGATGGCGTCCTTAAACCCACGTGACCATAAACCCGCCCCAGCAGCACACTAAGGTCATGCTAACGATCAGAAATGTTTGCATCAGTTGCTGTCAAAAACTGTAGCAGAAATCTGGTGAACATTATCAAAGCCGGAGGAGCGAAAACATCCCGGTTGCCATGGCAACATTTTCTTTATCCAGACGGGAAGAGAAGTTGGCGTGGAACTTACCGACACACTGCGTTCCGTTGACGCGTTCAAAGCCTGCAGGACAGCTGCTGTTGCTCTGACCTGACCACAAGGGGGACGAGAGGAAAACCGAGTCTTCGGTCAGACGGCACTCTTGTGGTTTCTACGGCGGTTTACGTCACTGGAGGACTGATGGGGGGCGGGGTCGACAGCTCCTATCTGATCGATGACTGCATGACGGGTTAATGACTCATCCGTCTGGATGTGACGTTCCTGAACGCTGAGAGAGGCCGTCCTAGAACAGCTTTAAGAACTGACATTTATGCTGACTTGAGGGTTTATTGAGCCCCCTAGTGGTTTCTTAGTGAACTGACTAGACTCTCGTCAGAATCAATGATCCTAAAGTAGCTTGTTTGAAATGTTTAATTTTATCCTCAGAAGTCAAATAAAATATTTTTACTCCATCAGACTTGAGGATTTCCACACACTGTGACCCTTCCGTTCTCCTCGGTCTGTTTACATTATAAGTGGGGTCATCTGGACCCCACAGGACGCTGAACATTTTTTTATCTTTGATCTTTGAGTTTCACTAATGTCCCTGACAGACATAAAATCCTGTCCACCTTTGTCCACATCATGGAAGGAACCACATCAATATGTGGGTGGAGTCATCTGGACCCCAAAGAGAGCCGAAGGGTTTTAAAGCTTTGATCTTTCCTTTGATGTGTTGGTTTACCTGTCTATGTGGGGACCGTGTGATTCGGGGTGTTTTCTGGGACTCGGCCTCCTTTAAGTTCTTTTGTTTGAACGCCAGCAGAACTCCACTGACTTTAGCCTCTGCTGAATTTACTTTGGGGTTTTTTTGGTTTCTTTTACTAAAAATAGTTAACACAAAATATTTTTTTAAACAAAATATGCATTTTTAAAATTATAACAATAAAATATCTACAACAAACTACAGTAAAAAATGTGATGATTGACTTTTCAAATGGAGACACATTAGAATGAATTTTAACTAAACAAATATTTTTGTACTTTTCTGCACTTTATAGTAATTATTGTACATAGTGTTGAAATTAAAGTGCGGGATATGAGGTGAAACATAAAACGTGTAACAGATCCTCTAATTAGTCAAGAATCTCCTTGTTCTGTTTCCTGCATTTTGTTGGTTTTTAGACATTAACTTTTGCTGACAGCAGTTCATGATGCGTTCGAGGTCCCGTAGGAGTTCTTTACCTGTGTTCTGGGGACAGAGGACGCAGTCCGTCAGCCCCCACGCCTTCCCCATCCCCGAGCAGCACACGTCCCGGCTCCTCAGGCCAGGGAGGGGGGAGCTGCACTGCTCTCACAGAGACACACATTGATGGAACTTAACACAGGGGGCGCTATAGAGACAGTCACGTGAAAATATTGATTTCTGTGAAGTCAGAATTGTAACTCGAGTCCATTATTACAGTCAACAAAGAAAGAGTTTTGTGAAACTGTGGTTTCATAAACATCAGCATCCTAAGGTCAGGTGAGTCTGTGATGTTCTCATTCCTCCAGGTGACACTGTCTTGTAAACGTCACCTGAGTGGACTTCAAATATTCTTCCTTGAAATCTTTTGAAGCAAAATGTTTCATGGAAGAAGATGTGAAGTCCAACTTCAGGACAACATTCAGACGTCCCACCGTTACCATCTACCACAGTGGCGCTCCACCTTTTCAAGCCTCGTTTAAATTACACCATATTTTCTGGTCTGAACGGGGAAAAATTTGGCTTTTTTAGCTTCAGATTTCTGAACATCTATTTTCAAAATAAAATGCTACTGCAAGAGATTTCCAGTAGTTTAAAAAAGTCTAAAAGTATCAGTAGGTTTTTGTTTACAGATGATGAAGATTAAATGAAACAAAGTTGTTGATTCATAGAAGTCGATCCTGATTTGAACAAACTCCATAAAGAAAACATATGGGGTCAAATCAGGATCTGCTTAAAGTGAACGAAAAAACAGATTGATGATTTAAAAAAAACACTGAAAATGAAAGCAGATTTAAACTGGAAAAAAACATTCTGAAAATATGAAGAAGTTATTGAAAATTTCAAAAAAAGAAAATCGAATATTTGAAAAAATAATATTGAAAACTTGAAAAAAAGGAAAATTTGAAAAAAAAAAATTGAAACGTAAAAAAAAAGAAAAACTGTCACCAATTTTTTTTTTACGTTTATTTTTACTCTCAACTCTTCCTCCTTTCATTTTCCCTCTTATCGCTTTCAGTTCTCAGTTTTCAGTTTCAATTTAGAGTCTTCGCTGCTGATCTGATCCTAAATTTACATGGGGGCGGGGCTTTGAGCTGATTGGCTACTGGGACGTGTTTCCCATGGAGTTCTTCTCACTACACATTTTGTTTTCAGTATTATTTTTTAAAATTTCAATATTTCCTTCAAGTTCTTAATATATATTTTCGGGTTAAAAACTCCTTTCAAAATGTTCTTTTTTTTTTCACATTTTTAATCAGTCGTCCCGTTCTCTTTAAAGGGTGACCAAACAAGGAAGTTGGAGGCTGACTCCGCCCACAGCCGAAATTTGAAAATCCAGTCAGAGGGGCGGGGCTTGGGAACAGCACTGTTATCATTACTGGAGCTGCAGATCATGACGTCAGACTTCTGAAACTTACACGGTTTGACCAATCAGAACATTCAACTGTAATACCTCGATTCAACCTGTAGGGGGCAGCACACAGGCGATTTTTGACCATATTTCTAAGAATTAAAAAGTTTTATTTCAATTTGTCAAAAATGTGGGTATGACCAACAGACAGCACTTTTAAAAACCCCACTTATAGATGTCAACATCCAAAAAAGTTACTTTCTGGTTTGGTTTCCCTGTAAGCAGATCTTGATTTGACCCCATAAAACATTTCATGACTTTAACATTAATCCAGTCTCCAATTACCTTTCAGGGCAAACAGATCATATTTTGTCTTGACATAAATCTTCATTCATTGGGTGTTTTTTCTACACAAAGGAACATTTTCTGTTTCTGAAAGGATGTCTACTTTATTCAGTCCTGCTGTAGGAAAATTCTCAGAATCAGCAACGTTATTTGATTGAATCTTCATTCTCCATAAATATTTGAACTTTCTGAGGAAGATTTTCCCATCAACGTAAAAGTGGAGGCTAACAACTGGATGCTAGCTTCAGCTACATCCGACTTTAAGGTGGCATAGAAAAATAAAGCAAAATGAAATGACGCAACCGTCATTAAAGTGGAATTTTTAAACATAAATGAGAATCCACAAACTGTATTATCTGCATGTAAAACAGTCGTGAGTCTGTCGTATTAGCCAGAGCGGCTAATGCTACCTGAGACCAACTATCTCAGTAATGCTGTGTTGAGGAAGACTCTCGGTTTAGACTGTAAACAGCAGATTTATTGATGAAGTCGAGGGTTCTTCTTCAGTTTTCTCACTGGATCTTTTCTCCCCGTAGAAACTTTCCAAATACGTTTTATTGTTTGGTTTTTGTTAGCTTTTGGCTACTAGCTTAGCCACCCAGGAAGCCGCTTTAAGTCAGATTTTCAAGTTTCAGTTTTTCAAAATAAAACTTCCTTCAGGATTAGAAATGAGTTAGTGCATGTATTTGTTTTTTCTTTCCGGGCCCTGGTACCAAACGACCCCAGGACCGGTACCGGTCTGCAGGTGATTTGGACCGGGGGCTGGGAACCATGATCTACCCGACTCAAATCGCACCAAACGACCCCAGGACCGGTACCGGTCTGCGGGTGATTTGGACCGGGGGCTGGGAACCATGATCTACCCGACTCAAAGCGCCCCTGCAGGTGTTTTACTTCAAACGACCCGTTACAGGTGTGCTCTCTCACCTGTCCGTCTCTGACCTCTCGGAAACAGTACTTGAAGCCGGAGTGCTGGGTGTAGGTACCGCCCCCCCTCACCGTCTGGGCCTGCACCCCGCGGCTTCCTGGAGAGGGTGGAGCCACGCTCAGGTCTGGAGACGGGGCCGGGGCGCCCGCCGATCCAGAGGAGAAGGAGGAGAGCGCTCTCTGAGCCGGACCGGATCCCGACACCTGGATGGACACGACCACAAACGGAGGTGACGGCGTCCAGAAAGCAGGAGGCGGTCTCTGGAGACCATCCATCGGTCTAACAGTTTGGGTCTCCACGGCGGTACTTTAGTTTTATGTTTGTTAGAGTAAATGACATTCAATGATTCATTTCCAGTTTAATTTAGCTATAAAGTTTATCTAAAGTGGATCAAGGAGAAACACAAAACTGGAAGAATCCAAAACTGACAGATTTACGTTTGTTTTTATGCTGTTATTCCTTTAAAATTTTCCAGTTTGATCCACATCATTCAGTCAGGCCAGACTGCATTTTAATATTAACTCACAGTAACTGATCTATCAGCTGAACACCTTTAGAAATCTGTACATTTCCCAAGATGCATCACTGAAGGTTTTGGCCAATCACGAGCCAGAAGAGATGCTAACTTCCTGTTCTTGACACCATACGAGAAAACGCTCATTTGACTGAAAATGACTGAACTCCAGCTGGAACAGAAACATTTCTCTTTCTAAAATGTGACCTCACAACATGTGACTGCTCCTTAGCCAATCAGAAGGCTGCTCTTACCTTCACCACCTGGTGGACCTTCACGCTGGCCTCAGGGGGGTGCTGCACTCTGACCTTCACCATGGAGGAGGCGGGGACTGATGCATGGTTGAGATAGGAAATTATTAAAAAGAAACGTTTTTCATTATTAACCGAATATAAAATTTAAACTGTGAAAAACTACATAGTTTTACAAGTTTAAAAGGTAAACTGATGTTCACTGCAGAGGATGTGAACAGACAGAAAACAAGGTGCTGGTTCAGCAAAAACCTCCATCTGTGTCTCTGACCGGCTCTTTTATTTTGAAGGGCTGCAGCGAGTCTTCCTGTTGGTGGTCAGGGGTTAAAATCCCAGGCTAAACAGTCGCTGAGCGGCTCCAATCTCATGTTTCCACGAAGTTTAAAAAGAAAAAGTACGAGCATGAATGTCCTGAACTTGCTGATCTTATTAATAACAGGATTCAGAAAGTCTTCAAACTGAACAACGTTTTTGAAGGATTTCCCATTCATTTTCAGTGGGGCTAAAAAATCGCATAAATTACATAAAATCTTAAAATCTGTCAAATATATCAGTACCAAAAGCAGTACTTTCCTGAACGAGCAGAACATTTTGATACCAAGATTACTGACATGACTTTAAGTGTGATTGAGGTTTTAGGCTCTGAAACGAGCAGGAGAAGAGAGTGAATGCCAACATCCACACTCTCTAAAACATCTACAATCAGAATTATAATTACAAAAGAGACATTTTGGCTTCAACTCTCAAAGACAGAAAACCGACCAGATATTGTGAACCCTTAAAGGGCCGTACCGTGACAGACCAGCTGTTTTTGGGTGTCTGATACTGTTCATTCTTCACTATAAAAACCCAAATTGGTATTTTGATCTGTTCACGCTTTTCTCAGTAATCCCCTAAAAAACTGCACTCTGAGCACCAGCCCCTCCCAGATCTGGGTCCTTACATTGTGACATCACAAAGTAAGAACCGCCCCTTCCAGGAAGAGTCTGTGCTGCCAGCTCCGCCCCCAGGCTAACACAAACACTTTCATTTTCATTCCATCTTTACAAAAATGAAAACGTTTGTTTTCGTGGGAGAACCTCGGACACACAGCTGAGGCTCTAGAATGATGTCATGAAATGGGCGCCACCCACAAGGAGGGAAAGGCGGAGCCTCAGAGATTGAGGCGTCTTCCTTCCAAGTAGAAAAAGAGTTGACAAAAATAACTCCTATTCATAAATAATTTGTAACAATAATAATTCCATGTACGATCGTACATGTGGGTTTAGTTTACTCTGAGAGACATCATGGTATGGGCCCTTTCACTAAACGGGTTCGAGTCTGAGGGCGGAGACTCACCAGCGGGCCGCTGAGCCTCCTGGTTCTGTCCGAGCGGCAGCAGAAACTCCGAGTGGGTCAGCTCCTGATTGGCCGACAGCAGGGCGGGCTTGATGATCTCGTTGATGGAGAAGCTCCCGGTCGCCGTGGAGACAGCCTCCGGCGTGACGGGGATGTGGCAGAACTTCCCGGTGAAGTTGGCGGGACAGAGGCAGCGATCCTGCTGCACACAGACGCCCCCGTTCTTGCAGAGCAGAGGACACAGAACTGTGGGGGACACAAACAGGTCGGGTTCTGGAGAGAACTCGCTGATCCACCTGGATCCTGAGATTCAGGGGATTTCAGGTGATCTGAGGTTGATGGAGATCAACAACAGCAAGGAAGTAAAAACTGAATCAGATCTAAAACATTTTTAGGTAATTTATCAGGAATAATTTTAATCTGACAATAAGATGATGATACTGTGATTTAGATGAAACCTACAGCTACAGATGTATGAATGTCCATCAGTCTCATTGTTCTATTTCCAAAGTAACTGATTCATTTTTAGAAAAGAAAACATTTCAAAGTCCAGATCTGGTGGATCGCTGAAGTTTCCAGCTTTTTTAAAGCTCCTTCTCTTTAAAAACTTCCTTAAACTTTAAAACATAAACTTCCTTAAGTCTTTCAAACTCTCTCAAAAGTGTGAGGACGTTGATTTAAAAGCCCAGAATGAGGACTTTAGACTGTTTTTCCTTCCAGCTCCATGTCCTCCTTCATCCCAACTCTTCCATCATTCTGCAGGTTATCTCTGCAGGCGTCACTCCGCAGATGGAGCTCTTCAGCTCAACGTAAACACTTGCAGAGTTGGATGGGGGTTTCCAGGGTGAAAGAATTCTAAAAGATGAGCGATCTACCATAAACATCCAGTGATAGAGATAAACACGGAGCTGAAACTGGAGTCATGTGTGGGATGGATGGAGGCTCTGCGTCCAGCTCCAGTAGGAAAAAACATCCTGGAGTTTCATACCGACACATTATCATAGAAGATCATAAGATTTAGTACAAAACCGTAAATAATCAGAAGAGGAAACGGAGGAGAAAAGAACGTTTAGGAGTCCTCGAGTTTCTCCTGGTTTATAGAGGTTTGGTCTTTGGATTGAACCGGACTCCCAAACCCGTCCTGGGGGGGTGTTTACGGGTGCAGCTGATGTTCTGGTTATTAAGCCGGAAGAACAAACTTTGTAAAAGAATCAAGACTCGGCGCTCCTTTTTAGAGCCAATTCTGAAGGTCTGATCAGGAAGTGAAAAGTCGTGGAATCAACAACCAAAAGAAGTGTGAAGGTCAATATTTAACACAGGAAATCCTTCTAACAAACATTTGAATAGATGTTCTTATCACTTCACCATCATTTCACCTCTAAAAGGTTTCACAATAATTTACTTGTTCTATCATCGAGTTGTGTTTGCTGCCCTCTACAGGCCACACAACGCAAACTGCATGTAAACAAAACCGGACTTTATAGGAGTTTCATCACCTGTAACCCCAAGTTTGTCTAATAAGAAGAAGAAACGGATCTGTTTACATTCACTAAAAACATGTTTTTATCTTAATGGTCTGCAGTACAATCATTAAAAAATATTTTAATCTAAACAAACTGGTTTGTGTTGTAAGTCACAACACAGCAAACAAAGTAATGGTGAATACATATTTGGATTCCATATTATTCCAGTTCAGATGAACACAAATCACCAGAGCTGAGTGAGTGGAGGAGTAGGCGGAGCCAAAAGACCTGAACCTACAACAAAAACAGTGTTTGACCACGACAAAGAGCGTGTTCCTGCTCGTTTTCGGCTGCAGACCGACGCTAACATGTAAACATGACATCAGGAATGCAGAGAAAGTGAAGGAAAAACAGCTGTCATTGGGGTGGGGGTGACCTGCAACCCCATGATGTCACCCCCCCCCCCCCCCCC
>NC_050524.1:899357-930894 GCF_002922805.2 Oryzias melastigma | reverse complement strand
AGTCTTACCTCACTGCTCCCTTAAACAGCCACACATCAGCAGCAACACAACCTCCACACGTGCACCAGTGTGTGTGATCATGTGTGTGAGATCATGTGTGTGTGTTCATGCGTGTGTGTGTGTTCATGCGTGTGATCCTGTGTAAGTTATGTATGTGCGTCTGCATGCGTGTGTGTGTGTTTCCCTTACGTTACAGCCACATGCGCTTCAGTAAACGTTGTGGTTCTCCAGCATGCGGGTCAGTCCAATGTTCTCTGAACAGAACCGTGTTAAAGGTCTCAGCGAATGATGAATGAAAACCACATGTTCTGTTTCTTCTCTCCGTCTGCTGTGATGCAAACCTGAGATCTGGAACGGGTCATGTGACGTTCATGTTCATGAGAACACAGAACTCCAAACCGGGACAGAATGGAGAGAAAATTCTCCTGCAACTAAAACTGATCCAATCAATACAGGTATTAACACCAGTTTATGGTTTCTGAGACCAAAAGTCTTTCTACCATCATCCATCCATCATCCATCCATGATCCATCCATCCATCCATCCATCATCCATCATCCATCCATCCATCATCCATCATCCATCCATCCATCATCCATCCATCATCCATCCATCATCCATCCATCATCCATCCTCCATCATCCATCCATCCATCATCCATCCATCATCCATCATCCATCCATCATCCATCCATCATCCATCCATCATCCATCCATCATCCATCCATCCATCCATCCATCATCCATCCATCATCCATCTATCCATTTTCTAAACTCTCCTTATCTCATTTAAGGGTTGCAGGGTTCCTGGGGCCTATCCCACCTTCTCCTGGGTGAAGGCGGGGTTACCCTGACTGGTTCCACAGTCTGTCTCAGACCCAAACTTGTTCATAAATATCATCAGAAGTCGGGTAGAACTAAGGAGGAGAAGCGTCGTTCCCACAGGTGGAGTCAGACCTCGTCTCTTCACACATTTACACTGACCGAAGCCAAAAACAACATTTGCTCCAAATGTCATGCCGGCTTCACAAACCGCTGTGTTCTGCTGGGGAGGGGTTACAGGTATCTGCTAAACCGACGTCTTTCTTCTCTGCTCAAGTTGACAGAAATGTCTCCTGATTAAAGTTCACTTCCAAACGCAGAGAAGAACCAAAGAAGAAGAAAGATGCTGGAATCTCATTTTGGACGGTGATCCAGTGAAGTTTGTCTTTTTGGGTTCTTGAAAACTTTCTGCTGTTTGTCCAAATATTTGGGTGATGAGAAGTTCAACCATCTGCCTTCATCTCCAAGTTCTTTTTTTTGTTTTGGTGTATCCATAATCAGCGTTACAAGAAAACAGCCTCCACCCTCTTATGTAAGCGGGCGGGAAACGACAGACTGTTCAGCAGCGTTTACATCAGTTCTCTTTCCCAACCAACCAAAAACCTTCAGCCTTCAGAGCCGACAGCTCTGACCTGAGAGTCCTCCGACAGCTCTGACCTGAGAGTCCTTCAAGAACCTTTGACAGCTCTGACCTGAGAGTCCTCTGACAGCTCTGACCTGAGAGTCCTTCCAGAGCCTTTGACAGCTCTGACCCGAGAGTTCTCCGACAGCTCAGACCTGAGAGTCTTCCGACAGCTCTGACCTGAGAGTCCTTCAAGAACCTTTAACAGCTCTGACCTGAGAGTCCTCTGACAGCTCTGACCTGAGAGTCCTTCAAGAACCTTTGACAGCTCTGACCTGAGAGTCCTCTGACAGCTCTGACCTGAGAGGCCTCCGACAGCTCTGACCTGAGAGTCCTCCGACAGCTCCTGACCTGAGAGTCCTCCGACAGCTCTGACCAGAGAGTCCTACGACAGCTCAGACCTGAGAGTGCTCTGAAAGATCCTGAACTGAGAGTCTTCTGACAGCTCTGACCTGAGAGGCCTCCGACAGCTCAGACCTGAGAGTCTTCCGACAGCTCTGACCTAAGAGTGCCTGAAAGCTCCTGACTTGAGAGTCCTCCGACAGCTCAGACCTGCTGCCACCACAGATGATTTACTCACACTGATCTGGGATCACTCCAGAAAACACAAATTTTCCTTGGCATGGGTTTAGAGGTTTGCAACCATCAAAGGGCGGCAGGTCATGACTCACATATGTGAACCCCCCCCGCGCTACCTTGACCTGCTGGTTCAGGTGAATCTCCTCCAGAGGCAATGTTCTTGTTAAAAGTGAAGGTTCCTGCCCTCAACTCCAGTTTTCCACTTTCACCGTTTCTGTAGTTTGTTTTCTGTCAACAACAGAATCGCCATGGCAACGGCCCAAACTGTGGTTCATCTGTGACACCTTCATCTGGTCGGAGAAAACTATTAAGGTCGAGGCGTCAAAACCGGCCGGTCCATCTCGCCGCGGAGACCCGCCCACCTAAGTGGCTTACCTGTTTACTCTCCAGGTCTCACGGCCGTGAGAAGTTCAAACATCTGAGGACAGCCCCCCCCCTCAGAAGTGGTTGGGCTCGGGGGGGTGGGCAGAGCCCAGTAATCCTGGAGGTGGTGGAGCATCTGCTCAACATTAGTGTCAGATATTTAGCAGCTGATTGTGTGTCGCCCCCTAAAACTTTTCAGCTGGGCGGTTTTCTCTGAATCTGCTCTGAGACTCTCAGAAGTTCTCCTCCTCCGGCCGGACCCAAATTCAACAACCACAAAGCAGAACCTCAGCAGAACTTCCACCAGTCCTGTGGAGACACAAAGGACCAAAGCAAAGGTCCAAACAGCGTCCTCAAACGTCAGTCCTCAAGGGTCGCTTCTTTTCTAGACTCTTCTACATTTTCTTCCCACACCTGATCCAGGCTACCAGCAGCAGGCAGGAACATCTGGAGGTGGAAATGTGGTTCTGATCCAGGCTACCAGCAGCAGGCCGGAACATCTGGAGGTGGAAACGTGGTTCTGATCCAGAGTGCCAGCAGCAGGCCGGAACATCTGGAGGTGGTCACGCCATTGCTTTGAAGGTCATCCAAACCTTGACTCGAAGTGGACGTAAAATCTCCTGATAATCAGCTGAGAAACATTCTGCTCTGGCATGTTCTGACTGACACACCTGAACCAGGTAATCAGTCATGAGTAGGGCTTGGATATCTGGAAACCACGCAGACACTGCGGCCCTCGAGGCCCGGAGTCGTGTATCCCTGATCTAAAGCATTGACCATAACTGAGAACTGGACTGACTGAGAGTGACGTCATCCATAGAAAACGGTTTACTTCCAGTTTCAACCAAAGGAAGTCAATGCAGTCGCCATGTTGGAGCCAGACCTCATCAGTAGTCAACGATTGGTCCGGGTCAATTGGAGTCATTGTTTCTATGGCAACCACTCTCACCAATCAGGAGTGAGCTTGTTGGAAGGCCACACCCCTACCATTGGAAGCGAGCTACATGAAATCAGTCAATTAAATAAGTTGAACTTTGGATGTGGGGGCCAGCAGGCTCCGCCTACTTTCATCTGATTGGTCAGTTTGTAACTGAATAACTTGAAGATGTTCCCTGAACGAGGATTCTGACCAACAGAATGACTGATAATCACCGTTTATTTCTTTATAGAGTTCTAAGGGATTTCAGTTTCCTGGAGCCACTTCCTGGTTGGCACATGAGGGGGGAGGGGCCACTCAGTCCAGTTCCTATTTACAGTCATTTACTTGTCTTAGATGCACATGGGGTTCAGTACTAAAACATCATCTAGAATCTGCGTCTGAACAGTTTTTAATAAAGAAGTTGGATCTGTGGATCTGTGGGTCTGATCCACCTCAGACCTGAGAGCCGTCATCATGAACACAGTCAGTACTGTTACAGAACCGTGACCCTGAATAGTTTGATTCTGGATTTTCTCCGAGAACAGCTGGTCTGCAGCAGTTTTTGGTTCTGTTCTGACGTACAGCACGTGGTCTGCAGGAATGTGAGTTTTGAGTGTTTTCGGGTGATAAAAGTCAAAGATCATCACAGAGACTCAGGCAGAGCTGCCGGCTCAGGCTGTAAAGTTTGGGTTCTGTTCTCCGAGGCGGACCGGTTCTGTTTATGGACTGACTGAAGGTCGGTTCATGAAGATCACAGGAAAGACTGACGATGAAACCTTGAGTGTAAATGTGTCTGTAGGTTGAACAAATATCAAATTACAATTCATTCATGCTTCAGTATTGGAGTCTCTATGTCACATGATCGGGGGGGGACTTTTGATTGGATGTTCCCGTTCACCTGCAGGTCTTCTGGGTGTGGAGCGCGTGGGCAGGTTCTGGTATTTGTGTTGATCATGTGACAGATTCTTTTGAATGATTCTGAGAAACCTAAAGAGGACATTCTATGAAAAATGAACTTTTTGATCTTGTAAATGTATCTGTTCATCCTTCACGATAAAGAATCCTCAAGTGGAATGTTGATCCCTTCACGCATTTCCGAGTGATCCTCTAAAGAGCTGAAGTCTCAGTACCAGCCCCTCCCATACCCACAAAAACAAGGGGGTCCTCACATGCTGATGTCACCAGGTAAGAACCGCCCCCTCCAGGAAGAGTCAGGCTAGCACCAACACTTTCTCTGTAAGCTAGCAGTGATGAGCTAGCTTTGTGAGCCCCCCACCCCCGGCTCAAGTACAGCCGTGCAGACGCTGGCGGTCTGTGTTGTGATCCGGTTTAGCGATGAAAGAAACGCTCATTCAGTTCAGCGTTCAAACTCCATGAAGAAACTTCTGGTGAGGAAATCTACACGACACGTTGGGATGGATCCGGAACGTATCCGAGAAGGGAGCAAGCAGACGGGGAGATTGGAAAAACGGCTGGAGAAAGGGAGCAGGCTATTTCCTGGTTTAGGACAGGAGCAGACTATTTCCTGGTTTAGAAAGGGAGCAGACTATTTCCTGGTTTAGGACAGGAGCAGACTATTTCCTGGTTCAGAACAGGAGCAGGCTATTTCCTGGTGGAGAAAGGGAGCAGACTATTTCCTGGTTTAGGACAGGAGCAGACTATTTCCTGGTTTAGAAAGGGAGCAGGCTATTTCCTGGTTTAGGACAGGAGCAGACTATTTCCTGGTGATGAAAAGGAGAGGACTGTTTCCTGGTTGGGAAAGGGAGCAGGAAAAACGAACCTTTTAGTTATCACCATTCTGTCTGTGCCAAAATTCGGGGATAGACGCCTGGGCTGCACTGCATGAACAATGAATTATTTTTAAATAGATGTGTGTTTGTTTGTTTTTTTTTTTTGTGGGTGAAATGCTGACGAGGCCGGCTCTAGGATGACAACATGAAATTGGCGGCATCCTCAAGGGGCGAAAGGCGGAGCCTCTGAGATCGAGTTGTTTTACTTCCGGGTATTAAAAGAGTTCACAAAAATGACTCATATTTCATAAATACTTTGTTCTTTAGTGTTCCAAAGGTAACATATGATCATATCTATGGATATAGTTCACTCTGAAAGACTTGGTATCTGGTCATGCTTTGGCTCCTCTGTTATATATTTTTCATGCTAAAGAATAAATTCAGGAACTTTGTTGGACAGAGAATATTTTCTTTATGTTACATGCATATTACCAACGATGAACCTCCCTCAGCATCTTCATCTGGTCAGGCATTAAAGTCACTGCAACTATTGGCTGTTCCATGTGTCTCTAAAATACTTTGTTACTTTTTGACTCATTTACTGGATTAAGTCTTGAATATAAATTTAAGTTCAAGAGTTCCCATAAACACATATCTGTAACTAAACTCACAAACGTGTTCTGCAGGAGTTTAGAAGTTCATCACGGAGCAGCTACTTCATATCAAACCGTCTTCAAACAAGCAGATGTTACAGTTTTCAGCTAAAATCTAAACGACTTAATTCTTTTGCTGATGGAGGATGAATATCATGCAAAGGATCCTCATTTCGTGGCGTCCTGGTGGCCACAGATGGTACTGCAGCCAGGTGACTGGAGCCTCTGAGCTGTTTTGTTTAGTGGCGAGTTTCCTCAGAAGAACTTACAGACTCTGAATCCCGGTCCGTGAGAGCCGTCCCTCACGCCGGCGCCCCCCTCGCCGCTGCTGAACACAGTGGTGGCGTTGCCCCTCTCGCAGTGGTTGACACATCTGTCCTGGCTGCAGCGCACCTTGCAGATGGTCGGCGTGAACATGACCCGGATCCGGTCCCGTCCTCCTGTTTGTCCGTCGGCAGGCAGGATGACCACGAGGAGGGACAGAAAGCAGCAGAGCGGCAGCATGTTGAGAGCGGCAGTCGGGTCGGCTACATGGCCCAGAAACTCCCAGCCGCTCTGCTTTGTGCTGTGTGCTGGAGGGAAAACACGCATGCAGGAAAAAGGCTGGAAGAGAGCGACTTCCCCCTCCCTCCTTCCCCTCCCCTCCCAGCCGGGTCGCTTTTCTCTGAACTCTCCAGAGTCAGAGAGAGCTGGAGAGATAATTGGAAGCAGTGTGCAGAACCGGGCTCCACTCCAAGCTAAATGTTTGGCAGGGATCGGGTCCATCATTCTCTCTGGTTCCTGTTCCTCGCTCGCGCTGGAGGCCCTGCAGCTCAGCGTGGACGACCGCAGAACAACACACGACGTCAGGGTGGTGATGCAAGGCGGGTTTGGGTTTCAGAGGGTCCTTTTCTCCACCTCAAAACCCCTTCAGGAACCAGGTGAGGGTCCAGAAAGACAGCAGGGTCCCCAGCAGGTCCACAGGTCATCTCTCCAAAAACATGCGGGTTACTTTTGACAAGACGGTGGAGAAAAATCGCCTCCAAAACGTGAAATCTTAGGAATGTTCTTAAACCACTCCGATACAAAAGCGCTCGGCTCCTCCAGGACATCCCTCATCCCTGCTTGAACTTTTCCTCACTTTGATGGTTTTTGACATCTTTAGCTGTTATAAAATCCTCAAATCGTTCTCTCATATGTCTTATCTCGTGGGGTTTACCAGATCTGTGGAGATGAAATCCCGGAGCTCCTCAGGGTTCTGTACTAAGACCCCTGTGTTTAATCCCGGTAGGTTTTTTCTCTTCCATATTCTATCTGAAGATGAGGCAGAAATCAGCTGATCAGTTCAGTCACAACTATAAAGTTTCCTCAGACAAAACTCACCAAAGACAGACGGTTCTCCTCAAATGTTGCAAATAGACTTTGTTGGTAATTCTTTTTATACATTTTAGTCCGATTCAGCTGTTAGCTCTAGTGAGCCAATACTCTGGGATCCCTGATCTCAGCATTTGATCAACGTTCTCTCTTCAAAGGAGAATCCTGCAGTGTTTCTCCTGACCCACAGAGGGCAGCACATTCAAGTCTGAGTATTTTCTGTTTGTCCTAAAAAACATAGAATATTTAATGTTTCTGATGATGAAAGCTGTTTGATGCTGTTCTGATGCTGATTGTCTAGTTCTGAATCCATATGAAGTTCAAAGGAAATGTCTGGAGACGACAGAAGTGGAGAATTCAAACGTGTTATTGTCGGATGTCCGACTTGATTCCGTTGGTCGGAGCTCCACCACAGGCAGGATCTGGACTCTGGATGTGTTTCGGGCGGTTCTGGACAGACTGGAGACGTTCGGTCCATTTAGAGTGAACCGCAGTTGGTTTCTCCCTATAATCCAGAACAAAGTTTCAGTCTGAATCAGAACTCTGGTCCGGTACCAGGAACCGCCCTCGGACCCATCTGTTGAGGGGGTCTCAGTTCGTTTCCAGTCGGACCGAACTTCATCTTGATCCGAGATTCAGTCTGAACATGATCCACTGCGAAAGCGAAACACTCGTTTGTCTGGCTTCAGTTTCTCCATGAAGAATGTTTTCAATAAATCTGTTCAGTAGAATAAACAGTTTCTAAAATAAAAATGTCCTTTAGTTCAGAGTTTGGATCATTTGGATTCAGAGGTCCGTCACTTTAAGATGACATTAAAGAACATTTTCAAAGTGGAGAATAAAGGAGACCTGTTATCTTTGAATGGAACCATGACCTGATACCAGCTTGAACCTTCAGAAGAGCTTTGACTTTCGTTTCATTCACTCTTACTGTAATCTCTTCAGCTGACGCTAAAATCATGTCAACAACACTGACGACTGATCCTCTCTCTGTTTCCTGGATCTTCATTTTTCTTTTAGCCTCATTCAGACTTTTCAAACTTCCCTGTCATAAAGTTCCACTCCGATCCTCAGATCCGTTTCCAAAGCGTTTCCAGTCATCTCTGAATCCTGATGATGCTGCTTTAAGCTCAAATCTGAAACCTGGGTTCTTTTCTAGGACATAGTTTCTGCAGACCGGCAGAAGTTCATTAGAAATTCACCTCTGAGTTGTGTGCAGAAGTAAGCCTGCCCCCATTTCCCATCATCCCTCTGTCTCCTACTGGCTGACAACCCCTCACACCCCCAACCTAACGCTGCAACAATCCAGCCGTCCCGTTCTGATCCAGATCCCAGCTCAGACCAGGAAAACAAAGACGTTCATGGATCTGTTTGTCTGCAGGAGGATGCATCAGAATGGGGCGGAGCCGGGAGCTTGTGGCCCCGCCCAGCGTTTTTTCTACATCATAACCAGGATGTTTTTCCAATGACATTTCTTGCTCTGCTCCTGATTCACGATTTAATAAATATTCTGAAATTTTCATCAGAATGTTCTCCATAAATGTCCTCCAGCACAGAGAAACGCCACTAGAACAAGTTAGAAACACCAAACTTCATTTTCATGGGAGGGGTCTTTAGGGAAGCTTCAGCATCGAACAGTTCTTCAGATAATTCAAATACATTTGGTGAAAGTAAAGTGTCTAAAACACAAGTTTATGTTTGAACTTTATTGGAAGTTCCTTTTGAAACAGAATTCTGTTTTGGAGAATCAATTAAAGCTCCAAAATGTGATTTTGTATTTATAAAACAGAAATAAGGTCGAGTCCTGAGTGTTTTCTGTAAAGCTGCTTGTTTTGATGCTTTTAACTATTTTCTACTGTGTTTGGATTAATGTGGACTCCTCAAAAATAATCAAATGTTTGTGTCATTTACCCGTGAGTCTAATGGTGAAACCATCGAGTGCATGCAGGTACAGTGCAGGTTCCTTGCAGGCTCCGCCCCTGAAGGTCTGTGAGGTCAGTCCTCCTCACAGCTGAACAATAACAGGAAGTGTTTTCCGTCTAATCGCTGCGATCAGGCCGCAGCGCCGCGGCTGCATTGGCGCTTATCTGAAGGCGTCAGTGAAAGCAGCCTGACGGCTCCATGGACACGCCATGAAAACACATTCCAGCACAAACCGGGAGCTCGCTCCAGCTCGGATTATTCCACCAACGTGACCCACCAGCTCTGGTATGTCTGTCAGACGCACGAACCACCCGGCTAACCCTCACGTACAACCTGAAGAAGCTGGTCTTCCCACAGCTGACCTCTGACCTCTACACAGACCCAAGAAGGCGGTCAAGCTGGACCCTCAGCTCTGCTCAAGCTAATACGTCCTGCTGGACCGTGTTCCATCCAGAGCTTCTGCTCACCTGGTGGGTGTGGCCAATGGGCCTTCATTGGTACCTCCTGGTTATGTAAGAGAGGAGGCCACAACAAGGCAGGAGGGAGCAGAGCCACAGGCTGAGGAGCTGGGTGGGTTTTAGTCTTACACTGATGGGTTTAGTTATTTTAGTTTGGAGTTGGTGGTCTTGGTTTGTTTGTTTGATGGTCGACGTGGGTCAGCAGTCTCCACGACCTATTTTATGTTTGGCCGAGGTTCCAGTCCCTTTGGTTTGTCTTTTAGTTTGGACCAGAACACTAGAACTTCCTCAACAACAGGCTGAACGTGGTGCAGTTACATGGACTCACCTGAGGGGGCGCTGTTGGACCCCTCCCCCCGCTGGGAGAGCGTCTTCGTGCTGGAGGAGGTCAGACGGCGAAGCTTCTTCTTCTCCTTGGTGATGTGCTTCATGAGCAGCGCGGCCATGCCGCCTCCAGCTCCTCCTGCTGAGGAGGTCCTCCTCAGCAGCATCCACTGGACCTCCCTCAGACTGACAGACAGACGAGACGACCTCCATCAGGAACACAGTCAGCTTCAGACCTCCAACCTGCTCCAGGAGGAGCCCAGGAGGTGCAGGGGTCCTGATCTGCTGCCTCCTCCCCAATGACCCCAAATGAAGCTCCTTCTGCAGCCTGTTCAACCGTTCAATCGGGGGGGGGGGTCGTCTCACACCTTCATCCATTAAACAGGACCAAACGCTGAATGAGAAGCTCTAAAGAAGGCCGTCCTGACCTCTGACCTCTGACCCCCCCTCAGCCTTTCAGACCCAAACCTTTCAGATTTTAGCTTCTCTGCAGCTTGAAGGAGAAACGGGAGCAGAGCTCCTTCTCTGAGCAGCAGGAGCTCCAGGAACAACAGCTGCTCTGCTGAACCAGACTCATGGAGGAGAAGGAGCAGTGAGGGGCAGGAGGTGCATCACGTGGGGAGGAGCGCCCCCCGGTGGAGCAAACAGGAAGGGAAACAACAAGAATTGAGTGAAGAAGAAGACAGGAAGGTGAGGATGTGGGGAGGATAGGCTCCAGCAACCCCTGACCCCAGAAGGATTCGGCTCCGAGACGAGAGTTTGGAGGAGAAGGACAGAAAAGAATCAACGACACTAGAAAGGAGGAGAGCCCAAACCTCGGCTTCTGTTTCCCTCCTCTCCTCTTCTTCTCCTCCCACCTCCTCCTCCCTGCGGGGGAAGCCTGGACCCCCTTCGGTTCTGGACTCATCTTCAGCTCCAGCTGGGGTTTGGATCTCCTCTCCTCAGAAGAAGAACCTCCTCTGGTCAAACCCGGACGTCCCGAGGAGGTCGGGGTCTCCTCTGGAGTCACGAGCCTCTGGATGACTCGCGCCTGCTCCTCTCTTCTCCTCACAGCGGGGGCTCTGGACCTGACTGGACCAGAACCAGGATCTTCTCCATGGGCTCGTGCTGAAAGCCTCTTCACCTCGGGACCTTCGGGTCTGACCGCGGCAGGTGTAGGCGGGGCATCTGAGGAGGAGGGTGGAGCCATGGGAAGCTGGCAGCGGTTACCATGGAAGCCCCGTCTGCACCAGCAGGGGTGGGGCTGTGGGCACGGCGCCCCGTTCCTGCAGGGAGGGGGGCACGGCGCTGCGGAGGAGAAGACAGCCGATCAACCTTCTGCAGACGAGCAGGGGGGGCAGAACCGGACCGACGTCTGCCCTGGAGGGGGCAGCAGAGACCCCGGGGGGGTCGGGTGGGGGGTTTATGTTTAGCTTCACGATGGGGGGTTCCACGAAATTTGATTTCCAACAAGAAGTAAAAAAAACTGAGATGCTCACATCAACAGACGTTAACAGTGATGCATTTATTTTGAAAAAACGTCTCTTCCTGTTTTCTAGAAATTCAAATAGTTTTCTTTACTGAGAGACTTTAATAAATGTCAGCATTCACTGATAGGTGTTTGGACTTTCTTAAAATCTGCTTTTGTCTTCACCTCCACATTCTGACGGTCTGATGTTAGTCATGAGCGACAGACCTTTCAAAATAAAACTTCCTTTCATAGGAGGAAATGTGCAGACATGTCAGCTGACGGATCCTCGTCTAACTCTTCAGAAACATCTTTATTTACACAAAAAATACAAACCTTTGACATTAAGAACTGAATATTTTAGCTTCAGCGTTTTTATTAACTAACTTTACAGAACCAGAACTCAGTCCAAATGGACTCCATGATCCGGATCATTTGGAGCTGGTTTGCCTTTACCAGCTCAGATAGAACCAAACATCATCAAAACAAAGATTCAAATCCGAATGAAAAGCACACAGGAAGTTCAGTCTGAGAACACCTGAACTCACCTTTGATGCATTTCCTGGTTTTTAGCCCCAGAGTCCGTCTGACGCAGTATGGAGGTCCACAGAGGCGAGGCCTGCAGAACCGCAGAACCCAAGTTAGTCTGGTTCTTTGAACTCAGTTTATTCATGAAGCTCCAGTTTATTCTGTTGAGGTGAAGTCTCCATCTCTAACCTAAAATAACAGCTGTTGAAACTGTTTCAATAAAGAAGATCTCCCTCACTCTCAGGTACGCTTACACGCCGTCATCAATCAGGTCTTCTTCAACCAATAGCTAAACACCCGCCTTTCTTCATCAGCCAATCACAGTCATTACATTAATAAACGATTATCTCCAGTCAGTCCTCTGATCCTCCTCCATCCCGTTCTTCACCTGGACTCAGACCTCCACCAGCGTCTCGTGGTGGCGTTGGGGCGGGGCTAACACAAGGACCAATCAAAAGGTGGTACCTTCAGTCCCAGTGCGTCCACTGACTCTGAGAACTGAGATAATTACGGTCAGAAAATGTCTGTTTAGTCTGAACTATCATGTCTGAAGGACTCACCGGTTCAGATCCCACTGTTGCAGGTTTGAACTTTTAAAATACATATTTACATTTCATTGGGCATAAAAAACACTATTTTGTTTAGTGATATGAACATCATTTTTAAAATAAAAACTATCATACAGCCGCTGGATCACCAGCAAACTCTAGATGTGTTTACCATGGAGCTCAAAGTCACAATCAATGCATGAAAGAAGTTAAAGTGCACGTGCACTCGTGATGAGGTCACAGCACGTGCACTCGTGATGAGGTCACAGGAGACACCTGGAGCTCCTAGAGGGTTTTAGCCACTTCATCCAAGTACAGAGACGTTTTCTACGCCTGCATTTGACACCAAAGGATGGCGCTTTCAACGGGCTAGAACAGAGTTTTGGACGTGATCAAACTGTTACTTACATTTGATTGGTCCTTCGTGTTAGCCCCGCCCCAACGTGCCAAAACGGGGCCAAAGGTTTTGAAACAAAACTTTCAGATTTGAAAACGTAAAAACAGAATTGAAAGTGTAAAAAAAAGCTTTGAATTTGAAATTTTGAGTTTTGAAACCTAAAAAACAGAACATTTGAACCTGAAAACAATTAAGTTGATTTTAAAATAACAAAAAGTTTTAGACATTTTCAATTTGTTTTCCCCAAACATCAATTTTTTTTTCATTTTATTTTATTTGGGTTTCAAATAATTTTGGCCCAGATTTAACTCTAATCACATGTCAAAGTCAAGGCCCGGGGGCCGGATCCGGCCCGCCGCGCAATTGTTTCCAGCTCTACAGAATTGTATTTTATTGTTATTAATGACCCGATGTTATCTTGCGCTCATTTCTAACTTGTATAATTTTGACAAAATATATTTTATGGAGAGTAAAATATTAAAGTTATTTAAGGTTTAAGTTGATTTATTCTGGAATAATATTACTGCCTTTTATTATTCAGAATTATGTTAAAAAGTTACAGTTTTAAAAATATAAAAATTAGCATTCTGCAGCCTCTTGAACTATTTTGGCATTTACTAGGATTTTAATGCTGTTTCGGAGTTTAGCTAATATTTCAGCTACATGCTAGCTGATTTGGCTAACCTAAGTTTAGCTTTTTAGGCTAATTTGGCATTTAGCTAATATTTTAGCTGACTATCAGCTTCAGCGTTTTGAGCCAATACCTTTAGCGTTTTCAGCTATTGGCTAAAGTTGAGTTTTGGTCTACATGAAGGTTTATGTTACAGTAGATCACAAAACACCAACAACAGCAGCAGAAACACCAGAACACTCGTCTGTTCGTCCTCCAGATGTTGGACACTTCAGTCACATCTGGAGTTCCTGCGCTGGTTTGTCTTCCTGATGAAACATCACAGCGTGCTTCCTGCAGACTGCCCCCCCCACCCCCCACCTCCAAGTGACGGCCGAGTGCGACTTCACAGCTGTGTGCAACAGGAAGTGAGTGAGAAACGGGTCGATCGGTTCCTCGGACAGCTGGTAAACACAGCAGAGGATGCAGAACCCACAGGAAGGCCGGGCCAGGTGGAGCCAGCGTGGTCGGGACCAGCCGGGGGCGTGGCCCCGCCTCTGAGCGCCGGATTTAACCATTACTCACAGTGTACTGCTCGTATTGTGGCAGCAGAGGCCCCGCTGACTGTATCCAAACACAGCTTTGGCAGAACTGAACCTGTGTACACACAGACCGGATCACAGTTACCGACGAGACCGCCTCTGTTTGCACGCAGGTCAACAGCTGCAGCGGACCGGAGCGGGTCACATGGTCTCTGCAGGTCACCGGTGTCACCAGAGACTGGGAGGTGTTTAAGTTTTCAGTCACGAGTCTGAGGGGAAAATCCTTCTGTTCCCTATAATCCAGAGCAAAACGCCGGTTCTCTGCTCACATTAGCTGGAGAGGAGGTCCAGAATCTGAGGTTCTGATCCAACCAGTTCAAAGAAAGACTGAGATCTGTGCTGAGAAGAGCCTGAGTGGGTCAGGGAGGTTCTGAATGGGTCAGGGAGGTTCTAAACGGACCTGCTTCTGAACGGACCTGCTTCTGAACGGGTGACAGAGGTTCTGAAGGGGTCAGAGAGGTTCTGAAAGGATCAGGGAGGTTCTGAATGGGTCAGGGAGGTTCTAAACGGACCTGCTTCTGAATGGGTCACAGAGGTTCTGAAGGGGTCAGAGAGGTTCTGAAAGGACAGAGTTGTTTCAACTTTGGTTTAATTTATTATTTTATTCTTACCCCTCACCTCCAAGGGTAGGGGGAGGAGTTAACTAACTTTGGAATTAAACACAGATTAATCATCCACATAGCACCAGAACCTTCAGAACCGGGTCCATCCATCCTCTGTAATACAGCCTTGTCCCGGTTCACTTAACTGTGTCCAAGTGATGGAAGAGTGATGGAGGAGTGACAGAGGAGTGATGGGGGAGTGATGGAGGAGTGATTGGGGAGTGATAGAGTGATGGGGAGTGATAGGGAATTGATAAGGGATTGATGGAGGACTGATGGAGGAGTGATAGAGGAGTGATGAGAGGTGGTGGAGGAGTGATGGAGGAGTGATAGAGGAGTGATGGAGGAGTGATAAAGGAGTGATAGTGATGGAGGAGTGATAGATGTGTGATTGAGGAGTGATAGAGGAGTGATGGAGGGGTGATAATGGAGTGATAGATGTGTGATGGAGGAGCGATGGAGGGGTGACAGAGGAGTGATAGGGGATTGATGGAGGAGTGATGGAGGTGTGATAGAGGAGTGAACTCGTATCTCTCCCTGAAACTGGAAATGTTTTCAAAAATCCTCTCAGGATCACAAAGTGAAACCGACTGAGGAGAGAGAGAGACCGGTTCTACAAACTCTGGTCCACTTCCAACCAAAGCCTCCTCACAGGAGGCCTTCAGACCAGAACCTGGACCTCAGTCTCACTTGGACCTCAGATCCTCATGTTGATATGACACCTCAGAACTGAAACCCAGACAGCTGCTAGAACCCAGCAGAACTTCTTCAGAGGGTTTACACAGAACCTCAGAACCAGGCAGAACTTCCTCTGATGAATCAGGTCTACAGAACCCAGCACAACTTCCTCAGACAGATGATTCAGACAAATTCACGTAACCCAGAACTTCTTCATGATTCACACAGAACCACAGAACCAACCAGAACTCTCTCAGGTGATTGACACAGCTTGACAGAACCTCACCCCCCCGCGGTTCTCCCGCTCCCTCCGTCCGGACCTCCTCCTCCGCGGCTGTTGTCCCTCCTCCAGGCGGCTGGCGCGCCTCCATCCTCCCGCTGCGCGCGCTGCTGCGCGGCACCGGACACCATCAACATCCATCCGGTCCAAACGCACAGCAGCGGGAGCCGCATGACGCAGCAGACCCGACCGGTCCGGATCAGAACAGCTCGGGTCCGAACCCAGAGTCTCTGCAGAGCGGGACTGACGGAAGTCCAGAACGAAGGAGCCACAGATCGGACCTCCCGCAGCCAATGAGCGACAGGGGCGGAGCAACGGCCGAGGGCGCGAGCGGGGCCCCGGGCCGGGGGGAGGGGGGGGGTGCATTGAGATGAATTAAACCAGATAAACATTCATTAATTTATTATAAGTAACAAAAGTAATATACTGTAAAAAAAAATAAAAGACAAAATATTGAAAACCAGTTACTACAAGTTAGTGTTACGTTTAATTAAAAAAAAAACAATTTTATATAAACTTATTACTAAAAATATCACAAAGATGTATGTCTTTATGTATAAGAGATGCAAAGAAGAAAAATAATAAAACAAATCTTTATTCAGAGGTTTATGTTTGAACAAAACAAATAAACAAAAAGGCTTTAAAGTCACGGAAACTTTTATTTCATTTCCAACAAAATCAAGAAAACAGATGTTTGAGTTGAGACGTTTCAGAAAGCTCACTTAACAAAATCTTCAAAATGTAATTATTTAGCTAAAGATATTTAACGCCACTCTAAAAATCGGTCCTCCAGTCTGCTTCTTTCATTCATATTTGTTTGGGTTTAAATAAATAAATATCGTCGCTCAATTCTTTAGAGAGATAAAGTTGAGATGTTAGGTGTTGATTATCGTTTCTCTGCACTTTGTAAAATAATCACAAATTTATTCCAGATAGAGGAATTACTGTTTCTGTTTGCTTATTGTAACCAGTTGAACTGTAAATAAGCTAATGTTATTTTTGAGAAGTAAATCTAATTTTGATTTTAATCCCTGTTAACAATATTAACATTCATTTACATAAAAATATAATCAAATATCTTTTAAACTGTCAGAGTTCAGTGGATTTTTTTTGCACTCAATAAAGTAATTATCTGGATGAGGAACTTTTACTCCTCTGTAAGCAAAATTATTTTGTTCACGTTTATTGTTTTCATTTGCAGTTTAACACAATATAGAGTGCAAAGAAAAGAAACAACCGATAAAAATAAGGAATAGGCAGAAGCTTATGACGCTTTTTGACGGCTTTCCTTGAATACTCAACAACGTCCAAGCTGATCAGCATGACAAGAAAATAGATATGATCAAAAAGCACACAGTATGTGTAATGTAAACATTTATATACTTAAGTTTTTAACTTCTTTTTAAACTGCAAAATTTTAATTCATCACTCAATTCATTCAATGTTTTCACTCAACTGAAACACATTTTACATTGGTTTGAACTTTAACCGTTCAAAATAATAAAGACCTTAAATTATACAGACTAACTTTTCAAGTAAATAGTTTTTGCAGTGTTTTTCTTTCAGTGCACGTGTCTAATTTTTCTCACATAAAAACAAAAGCTTCTTTCTTTAGAGTAGCAAATATGTAAGCATTTGTATTGATTAATTTGTTAGCATACTTAAATAAAAAGGTGGTGACAAAAATTAATGAATAATTTGTTAGGCTGCAGTCACTGCGGTCCAAGTCCAAACGCTTCCCTGTGACTTTCAGGTCGGAAGAACTTCCTCTCCAGCTCCAGGCGCTTTTGTTTTGAAAGAAACAACCGGAAATGCAGCGGCGCCGCAGCTAGCTCGTCCCTAAATGTCTTATTTTTCTGCCGACCTTTTTCGGGTCTGACCGGAACTGCTCCCCGGCGTACTTGAGCCGCATCTGGACCCGTTCATACCGGTTCTGGTTCCGGCCTCTCACACACTTAGTTGGATCAAACGGAGACAGAAGACAGCACGCTCGCGGGCGTTTAGTCCGGCAGCTAGCTCCGCTAACCCAGCTAGTACCCGCCAACCCTTAGAAAATGGACCTGTTCGGGGACCTTCCGGAACCGACACAGACCTCTGGTAAGTGGGTCACAAGTATCACAGACGGGTACCGACACCAGCTCGGTTCGGGTCCCGCAGAGCGAGAGGGAAGCTGTGGACCGGCAAACGTTAGCATTGATGCTAATGTTTGGAGGCTCCAGCGTGTAGTTCCTGCAGGTTTGTTTACATGCAGAAGGACATTATTCGGAAAGTACTGAAGGATGTCGTAGTCTAGTAAATATTTAAACTAAAAAAAAGAAGTTACATTGGCATTATTGTGGTTGAATTGTTTTCTTAACTTATTTTATTGATTTTTATTTATTCGGCTAAATATGAGATTTCAAAATAGAAGTTTTGTGGTTGTGGCGTTTTCGGACTTTTTATCAATAAAGGTTGAAGTTGAAAGTTGAACATAGAACTGAGGTAGATTTATGTTGTAGAGATGTCTCCTTGTGTCTTTACGGCGTGTTTTCTGGCTCCTTCTGCCTCAGATCCAGTTTTCGGGTCTGCTGAGGGTCCCGGTTGTTCCTGAGCGTCTGCTGTCTTTGCTCCTCAGGTCGTCTCTCAGCAGCGAGCGCCAGCGATGAGGAGGAGGACAGGACGGCCAAACGGCGGCGAGAGGACGGCGGCGAGGAGGTGGAGGTCAAGAGAGTTTGTAGAGAAGGTTTTCAGCTGTTCCACCACAATGTTTGTTTGCCTTTCTCTCATCAGAGCTCTCTGGGGACGGACGCATGTGGGGGGGGCTGCACTCACGCTGTCTGTGCCGCAGGTCTGCCGGAGCTGAAGGCGTACGTGGCGGCGAGACGTGGCGAGCGCGAGGAGATGCAGGACGCTCACGTGCTGCTGCCGGACATGATGGGCTTCCTGCCGTCGCGGCCGGAACACGTGTAAGAGCGCCGTCGTCATGACGCGGCACCTTCAGGACAGGCGTGGACTCACTTCTTCTCTGCAGGTCCCGCCTCTCGTATTTCGCCGTGTTCGACGGTCACGGCGGCGCCCGGGCTTCTCGATTCGCCGCTGAGCATCTTCATCACAATCTGGCGAAGAAGTTCCCTCCCACCGGTGAGCGTGGTCACAGCTGAGGTCGGGTTACCGTTATCCCGCCGCTGACAGAACGCCGTCTGTTTCAGGAGACGCTGAACATTTAGATAAGCTCATCAGGAAGTGCCTCCTGGACACGTTCCGCCAGACGGACGAGGACTTCCTGAAGAAAGCCTCCAGCCAGTAAGACTCTTGTGGTTCTGCAGAACCGGGCCGGAGCTGCCGCCTCACCTGTGTGTCTGTGAGCAGGAAGCCGTCGTGGAAGGACGGCTCCACGGCGACCTGCGTGCTGGTGGTGGACGACGTGCTGTACGTGGCCAATCTGGGCGACAGCAGGGTGAGCTGTGCGGGTTCTACCGGGCCGAGCTCCAGAACTGCCGCGTGACTGTGGTGCCTCTGCAGGCGGTGATGTGCCGGACGGAGGCGGCGGCGGCGGACGGCCCGCAGAAGCTGCTGACTCTGGCTCTTAGTAAGGAGCACAACCCGACCATCTACGAGGAGCGGATGAGGATCCAGAGAGCGGGCGGAACCGTCAGGTCCGGACCTTTGCGTGTCTGTGGTTTGATCTGTCTGAGCCGGAGGCTAACCGTCTGGGTGTCCGCCTGCAGGGACGGCCGCGTGCTCGGAGTCCTGGAGGTGTCGCGCTCCATCGGCGACGGCCAGTACAAACGCTGCGGGATCATCTCCACGCCGGACCTGAGGAGGTGTCAGCTTACAGCCAATGACAGGCAGGAGCAGAGAAAGAGTGATTGGAACACCTGAATGTGAAACCAGTTCTTGACGGCGCCGTTCGTCTCCTCAGGTTCATCCTCCTCGCCTGCGACGGTCTGTTCAAAGTCTTCTCAGCCGACGAAGCCGTCAGATTCGTCCAGAACGTCCTGCAGGTGTTTTCTCAGTCAGAAGATAATTTCCTGTCTGCTGCTGTGAATGTATAAACTAAGCTCCTCCCCCCTGCCTCCACAGGAGGGCAGCATTGAGAAGAAGGCGGGGCTAACGGAGGAGGAGCTCCGGTTTGAGGCGGCGTGCCAGCAGCTGGCCAGCGAGGCGGTGAAGCGCGGCTGTGCCGACAACGTCACCGTCATCCTGGTTTCCATCGGCTGCTGAGCTCGTCTTCGTCTTCCTCATCATCCTCGCCTGCTGTCTGTTTTCCAATAAAATCCTTGATTACGTTTGAATGTTTTAGGCCGTCGAAGAGAATCTTCTTTTGAATCTAAAACATGAAACTTTAGTGAAAAAGTACTGAATCATGAAGGTGAGTTTGGGACAGAACCGTCCAATCAGAGACGCCCTGAAGCCCATCCAATAAGAATGGAGACGACAGTCAAAACCAAGAACGGAAGTTTTACTGTAAAAATACGCACAGCTGTGTAGAAGTACTTCATCAAACTTCTGAACATTATGGAGTTCCATTTGTAAATCTGTGAAGTAAAACGTTAACATCAAAATTTTTGGATATTTAGAATGTTTAAGGAGGAAAAAAACAGTTCTCGATTTTCAAATACATGTTTTCACCTTTTAATGTATTTAGGAATGTTATATTTACCTACTAAATATTTAGATACCAGGCTAAATAGTAAGCTAAATATTTATTTTTAAATTATATATTTACAAAATGAATATTTAATTTTATGAAATTAAAAACTTAGTTTGCACCTTAAAAAAATTAGATCTGATCATATTTATTTTCCAAACAAAATATTGAAATTTTATTGTTAAAAATTTGTTTTAAAAAAAAAAAAATAATTAAAAAAGAAATATTTAATTTGGAGATCAAATCAAACTTTATTTATAAAAGCGCTTTTTATACTTTCAGCAACTCAAAGTGCTTCACATTTTAAAACAAAACATACACAATAAAAGCCCAACCCACCCTTCACATACACAAACACCCATGACCCCACACACAATGAATACTTAAAAAGAAAATTGAGACACTTGTAAAATAAACTTAATATAAACCTAAACTTAATATATAAATATTTAGTTAAAAATTATTTTTTTTAGCTCCAAACTAAATATTTTGTTTTTTTATTATTAAATATTTAGTTCTGAAATATATATTTAGACCATTCTAAATATTTAGCTAAATTGTAGTATTTAGTTAAAAACGAAATATAAAGTAAATATTTAGATCCAAGCAAAATGTTCAAATTCTGTATTTAAAGACATAGTTTAAAACTAAATATTTCGTTTTTAACATAAAATTTAGTTTTCAACTAAATATTTAGCTCCAAACTGAATATGTAAATCCAAGCTAAATATTTAAATTATGTAACTAAATATTTCGTTTTTTATCAAATATGTAATTGTAGTAGTTGTAGATGGATAGATGCAAAACTAACAAACAGTATAAATCCAGAGTATTTCTTTGATTTGTAGCATTCAGAGTTCACCAATTCCTTCAGAGTCCAAACAATGAGAAATAATTCATCCTTAAACCAGCTCATTCTGTAATATGTAACGCGTTACTGAAGTAACGTCCGTGCGTTCGGGGCGCAGTGAGCTGCAGTTCCTCCTCCGCTCCACCTGGGGGCGCCGCGTCTGTTCGCTTGGATCTGATCCAAAACAAACCGGATCTTCAGCGGAAGCTGAGTGTTCACAGCAGCGGCTGCAGAGACAGCTGTCAGCCCCGAAAACGACCCGAACCCGCGCGCCACCGAACCCAATCGACGTACCGGGCACGCGGGGCACGCGCATGCACCTCAGAGAGAACCGGATGTTCGAGCGCGGCGATAGTTTGGCTTTTTTTTCTACCTTTCTCAGCTGTTTGTTCTGTCCGGACGGAGCCCGGTTCGGTTCTGTGTTTGGTGGGGCAGACATGGGCCGTCAGAGAACCGTGAGGACCGAGCGGACCGGCTAACGGTCCGGATGAAGAGGTTTGAATAAACTTTATTAACAGGTGGGAGCGGTGACAGTCAGAGGCTGACGTCATGGACACCCTGCTGGACTTTGAGGAGTGCGTCAGAGACTCCCCGGAGTTCAGGTGAGCCCACCTGCCGGCCCGCCTGGCCGCGCATGCGCAGTGACGCTGATCCAGATGTGTTTCTGTCCAGACTGGCGCTGGACCAGTTCGAGGCGGACGTTTCTCTGGTGGAGGCACAGCTGCAAAAGGTAGGAGCATCAGCTGTGGATGCAGCTGGTCGCCATGGAAACGGAGCGGTCTCTGAGCGGTCCATCCCAGATGCATGACAGCTGACGGGATGCTGTTCTTTAGCTGCTCTCTTCACCTTTGACCTCCTCCTCCAATCAGGTGATGAAGCTGAGCGGGAAGATGGTGGAGGCGGGACAAACTTACAAAGCAGCCAATCAGCTGTTCCTGAGCGGGCTGGCCGAGCTGTCCACCAACCACCGACGAGAGGGCGTGGTCACGGTAGGAAAGCCGCAGCAGCTGCTCTCCTGTCTCTCCTGACCTCATTTCCTGACCTCACTTCCTGCCCCCCCAGAGCTGCCTGGACCAGTTCCAGCAGGGCCTGCAGGAGGCGCTCAGCTTCCACTCCGTGAGTTCTGCTGCGGTTCTGGAGACCGTCAGGGTTCGGATCTGATCTGTTACTGCTTCTGCTCCTCAGATGTTGTTGGATCAGACGCAGAGAGCCATCGGCCAGCAGCTGAGCAGCCTCTGCTCGCAGTGAGTCAACGCAGAGCAAACCTGTTCCAAAGATGAGTCTGTCCATCTCCTGACGGTTTTTTCTCCAAGGTTCCTGCCACAGCTGGCAGAAACTAGGAAGGAGTTTGTCCGGATCGGAGAGAACCTGGAAACGGCGGTGCTGAAGAACGCTCAGGTGTCACGGCACAAAGCGTCCGACGCCGAGCGGACCAGCCACCTGCTCCTCGCCACGCGCAAATGTTACCAGCACTTTGCTCTGGACTACTGTCTGCAGGTGAGATGCATCCAATCATCTTCATCCTCTCATCTTCATCCTCTCATCATCATCCTCTTATCATCATCCTCTCATCATCATTATCTCATCTTCATCCTCTCATCTTCATCCTCTCATCTTCATCCTCATCATCATCATCCTCTCATCTTCATCCTCTCATCATCATCCTCTTATCATCATCCTCTCATCATCATTATCTCATCTTCATCCTCTCATCATCATTATCTCATCTTCATCCTCTCATCTTCATCCTCATCATCATCATCATCTCATCATCATCCTCATCATCATCCTCCTCTTCATCCTCTCATCATCATCATCATCATCTCATCTTCATCCTCTCTCATCATCATCCAATCATCTTCATCCTCTCATCATCCTCCTCTCATCATCATCCTCTTATCATCATCCTCTCATCATCCTCTCATCTTCATCCTCTCATCATCATCATCATCCTCTCATCTTCATCCTCTCATCTTCATCCTTATCATCATCATCTCATCATCATCCTCATCTTCATCCTCATCATCATCCTCCTCTTCATCTTCTCATCATCTCATCTTCATCCTCTTTCATCATCATCCAATCATCTTCATCCTCTCATCTTCATCCTCTCATCATCATCTCATCTTCATCCTCTCATCATCCTCATCTTCATCCTCATCATCATCATCCTCCTCTTCATCCTCTCATCCTCTCATCATCATCCTCTCATCATCATCCTCCTCTTCATCCTCTCATCCGCATCATCCTCATCATCCTCATCTTCATCCTCTCATCTTCATTATCATCCTCTCATCATCCTCATCTTCATCCTCTCATCTTCATTATCATCTTCATCCTCATCATCATCCTCTCATCTTCATCATCATCCTCTCATAATCCTCATCTTCATCCTCATCATTATCCTCTCATCTTCATCCTCTCATCATTATCCTCTCATCTTTATCATCTCATCTTCATCGTCTCATCATCATCATCCTCTCTCATCTTCATCCTCATCATCATCCTCTCATCTTCATCCTCATCATCATCCTCTCATCATCATCCTCTCTCATCTTCATCCCCATCTTCTCACCTTTATCCTCATCATCATCTTCTCACCTTTATTCTCCTCATCATCCTCTTATCTTCATCCTCTTGAAGTTCTTGATCTTTTCTGTTTTCCAGCTCAACACCTTCAGGATTCAGCACAAGGTGGACATCTTGAACTCGGTGAGTGTTCTCCTCGTTCTCCTCCTCTCTGACTCCTCCTCCTCCTCTCTGACTCCTCCTCCTCTCCTCAGGTGTTCTCCTTCGTCCAGGCTCAGTTCACCTTCTTCCACCAGGGCTTCGACCTGCTCAGAGATCTGGAGCCCACCATGAAGACCATGGCTATGCAGGTTCTGGCTCCTGCTGGTTTCGGTTCTCCTCAGTGAAGGAGGTCTCTGACTGTCCGTGTCTCCTCAGCTGTCACAGCTATCGGCCGACTGTTCCACTAAGAAGAAGGAGCTGGAGAACCAGCACCTCCTGGTGCAGCAGAGGGTATGCTCCTGGAGCTCCTGCGCAGACGCAGACGTGCTGCTACAGCTTTGTTTATGTGCAGGACGCCTCAGGAGAGCCGATGGTCAGCCCACGGCCCGACAGCGACCACGTCCTGCAGGGTTACCTGTTCAAACGCTCCAGGAGGAGACCCAAGACCTGGAAGAGGTAAGGAGGTCCGACGGGTTCTGGAGACGTGTTGGTGAAACCACTGAGACGTGGCGTTCTTCCAGGTGCTGGTTCACCATCAGAGACAATCAGCTCATCTACAGGAGGAGCCACAAGGTAAAGAGCTGCCTCCTGATGCATTCTGGGTAAAAAATCGAGATGCATTCTGGGTAAAAATCGAGATGAATTCTGAGTAAAAATCGAGATGAATTCTGGGCAAAAATCGAGATGAATTCTGAGTAAAAATCGAGATGAATTCTGAGTAAAAATCGAGATGAATTCTGGGTAAAAATCGAGATGCATTCTGAGTAAAAATGAAGATGAATTCTGGGTAAAAATTGTAATGAATTCTCGGTAAAAATCGTGATGCATTCTGGGTAAAATCGTGAGGCTCTGCGGGGAGAATCTGTTGGTTTTCAGCTCCAATCTCTGAATGAAACGTCTGTCTGGAGATTTTTAGAGGCAAATTCAGATCAAACATTCAGACCAAACTGTGTGAAATCAAACCGTTTTGACCAATCACGAGGCGTCATTTAGTCACGTGACACCGATGCCAGAAGCTCCAGGAGGGTCGAACAGACGCCGTCCAGGGGAAAAGGTGAGTGTTTGCTGGAGGTTCGCTCCACTTCTTTCAGGAGCTTCTGTCAGAGCAGCGTTTCCATTGGTCTGATGACAGCGAGGGGCTGTGGATCAGCGGTCAGCCGCAGAAAACCATTTCAGGAGCGCTCAGACTGGAACTGTCGATCTCTTCGTGTTCGATGACATCATGGCTCCGGTCTGAGTTTAATCTGAGTTGACCTTTGACCTGCAGTAAAACGTGCACTTCTGTGCTAGCGGGCTCAGGAAGAACCTGAGGGTTCTGGGAAGGTTCTGGTGTCGTGGCGGCTCGGTTCTCCTAACAGCCTGAATCTCTGTTGCTATGGTGACGAAGGAGGAGCCGGCGGTTCTCTTCGAGGATCTGCGTCTGTGCGCCGTCAAGCCGCTGGAGCACGCCGACCGCCGTTTCTGCTTCGAGCTGCTCTCCGTCCAGAGGTGAGTCCTCTAAGCTCCGCCCACCGCGCGTGGAGGGTCAGGAAGTGAGCATCTGCGCGTGTGCAGGTGCTGTGCGCTGCAGGCTGACTCGGAGCAGCTGAAGCGGGCGTGGCTCGCCGCCCTGCAGGGCAGCATCGACCTCGCCTACAGACGGGGGGGCGGCGATGTGGCCCCCACCCAGCAGGTCACATGACACCCTCTGATGAAAACTTTATTTACAACTTGTGGAACAGACCTGAGTAATGAAACCACGCCTCCCTCACAGGTCAAAGAAGCCCCTCCCCTCCTGTGGGGGGGGGATGCTTCGCCCGCCCCCCCTCCCCTTCGGCAGGCGGTGCTGGGCGTGGCCCTGGAGGGCCCCGGGAACAAGCAGTGCTGTGACTGCAGGGAGGCGGAGCCTCGTTGGGCCTCCGTCAACCTGGGAGTGACCATGTGCATAGAGTGCTCTGGAATCCACAGGTGAGCCCAGCCCGGTTCTGGTCCGTGGACCTCCTCTTCCCACCAAGCTCCGGCTGACCTGCTGTCGTTGCAGGAGTCTCGGGGTCCACCTGTCCAAGGTGCGCTCCCTCACTCTGGACTCGTGGGAGGCGGAGCAGCTGAAGGTAACGCGGCCCTTCGTGAAGCAGCTTCTGCAGAACTTCTGCTGCTGACTCCTGCTCTGTGTCCTGCTCAGCTGCTGTGCATTCTGGGAAATGAAGTCATGAACCGGATCTACGAGGCTCGGTGCTCAGAACAGCAGAGTCTCCGACCCGGACCCGGCAGTCCCCGGTGAGCCGCCGCGTCTTCCGCCTCCGTCTGTCGTCGGTTTGTGTTTGATGTGTTCTTCCCTCCAGATCGGAGAAGGAGGCGTGGATCCGAGAGAAGTACGTGGAGAAGAGGTTCGTGCTGCACGGCGGCTCAGACGGCGCCGGTGAGTTCAGCTTCACGTGAGGGTTAGAAACGTCTTCTGCCGTCCAGGAAGTTCCCTTATGAAGCTCCTCCCTGCTCTCAGAGACTCAGAGGGACGAGGCGGGGCGCCGTCTGTATCGGGCCTCTGTGGAGGGAGACCTGGTTGCCATGGCGACAGCACTGGCACAGGGGGCAGAGGTTAACGGGAGCATCTCTGAGGAGGAGGGCAGAACGCCACTGATAGGAGCTGCTGTCGGGGTGAGGAGGTCACCGTGCCTACTATGGCAAGCAAAAAGGGTCAATTTTACGGCGAAAAGAACCAATATTTGCCAAGAAAGGAGCAGTTTTTAACGGCAAAGAAGGTCAATAGTCGCCAGGAAAGCGCATTTCACGACAAGCACAAAGGTTTAATGATCACCTGGAAAAGCGCATGGTCAATAATCATCAGATAAAGCACCGATACGGCAAGCACAAAGGGTCAGTAATCTCTAAGAAATGCACCATTTTAACTGTAAAAATGTGATAATCGACAAAAAAGTGCTGATTTAACAGCATAAAAGGTCAATAATCACCAGGAAAAGCGTCTTATATGGCAAACAAAAAAGGCTCAATAATCGCCAAGAAAAGCGCAGTTAAAACGGCGCTTTTCTTGGGAATTATTGACCCCTTTTGTTTGCCATAATCAGATGCAAGTCAGTTGTAACCGCAGGTGTTTCTCCGCTCGGCCTGCAGGGGTCGCTGCTGGCCTGTGAGTTTCTGCTTCAGAACGGAGCCAACGTGAACCACAGAGACCTGCGGGGGCGTGGCGCTCTGCACACCGCCGCCACCGCTGGACACACCGGGTAAGTGCGCTGAAGCTCTACGCAGGCTTGAGGCGGAGTCTGTGCAGCTCATTCTGATTGGTCGACGCAGGCAGGTGTGTCTGCTGCTGAAAAGGGGGGCCAATCAGTATGCCGTGGACGAGCGGGGGCAGGATCCGCTGGCCATCGCCGTGGAAACAGCTCACGCTGACATCGTGACGCTGTGAGTGTTTTTGGTTATTTGAGGGAGGGGCCAAAATGTGATAGATATTGATGAGGAGAGAATTGTGGGGCGGGGCAGTGAGTGAGGAGGCGTGGATACGGAGTGCAGATGGGGACAAAAGTGTGGGGGCGGAGCCATCTTCACACACAGGTGTGGTTCTGGGACCGCCCTCAGACGTCTGCTGACTGTGTTCCAGGCTGCGCATGGCCCGGATGAACGAGGAGATGAGGGACTCGGAGGGAGTCTTCGGCGCCGCCGGTCAGACCCGCCCTACAGCCGTCCGTGATTTACACCTCAATACGGCGCCGTGACCTCTGCCTTAACCTCTGCCGCTGCTCCACAGGAGACGACGAGACGTTCCAGGACATCATCAGAGACTTCAGCGACATGGCGTCTCACGACCCGGAGAGGCTCAGCAGACGACACCTCAGCCGGGGGGGCGAGGAGGAGGCGGAGCAGGAAGGAGGAGGAGGAGCCAACTGCAAGCTCAGTGTTCAGAAGAGCTTTGACTGACAGAGACCGGCGGGTTACCATGGTAACAAACGAAGGGTGTCACGGGGTTTCTGTTTCCGGTGAGAGAGCTTCAGACTCGGTGGAAAAACGACTTGGTTTGAAGGAAGACGAGTTTCTGAGTTTCTCAGTCAGAAAGTTAAAGAAAAGAAACCAGGACCCTAATGTGAGCACTGAGCTGCAGCTGCACGTCTGTGAACATTTCAGCTCATTCCAGCAGTTTACAGAGAACTCTGTCATGTTCTGACCACTGGGGGGCGCCCCTGAGGCCCGAAGTCCAATCACCACACTGAGCTTCAACTGAAAATCATGGAGGGTAAAACTCAGGTTACTTTCGAAATCTGTTTGATCTGTGAAAAAGGGAATTTTTGTTACACGTGAAGCTCTTTCTGGAGGAGCCAGAATCCACCAGGAACCCGGAGATGAAAGCAGGACAGGAATCTGTTTCTGAGACAGTCCAGCTGCTTCCCGCTCCACCACGCCTCCACAGCAGCTGGACTTACACGGGTGATGTCAGGTTTTTGGCTCCGCCCACTACAGTTTAAATGGCTGACAGCCGAAAGTCCAACCTGTCCATGAAAATTCACCTGAAACATCAGACCCCCTGGAACTTCAAACTGAACTGTTTAGTTTTTACCTATTGTGCATATTTTATGACTCCATCTGTGCATCTGTTAAAACTACAGGCATGAAGCCCAATGAGGCAAATTGAATTTGTGATATTGGGCTATATAAATAAAATTGAATTGAATTGAATTGAACTTAGTCTTCATCTGTTCACCGACATTAGCATTTAGCATCATTAGCTCGCTAAAAAGTGAAGCAGGAATTATCACTTTTCTGTGCTAACATTCTAGTCTGAATTTTAAACTTTATTCATAGATTTTAACTGAATGAAATCCAGACTCGTGGAGTTCAGAGGTTCTCACAGAATGACCAGAGCCACGGTGAGCGCTAGCGTTAGCATGAACCGTGAACACTGAGGACTCATGGGAAAATGAGTTCCCTCCTGTTTGACAGAAGTCCATCAGTGTCATAATGTTTGTGTATTTATAACAAAGAGAATTAAATGTACCTGCAGGAACAAAATGTGTCCAATAGATGTGTTTATTTGTAGGGGGGTGTAGGTGTGTGTTTTTGTGCACGTAGAGAAACTATGGTAAGAAAATAGTGTCACTCCGATCTGTGTGGGCATAACTCTTGACTTGTGCAAACATTTTGAAATTTAAAGGACTCGGAGGGACGAGGGGGGGCACCGTCTGTATCGGGCCTGTGTGGAGGGAGACCTGGTTGCCATGGCGACAGCACTGGCACAGGGGGCAGAGGTCGACAGGAGCCTCTCTGAGGAGGAGGGCAGAACGCCGCTGAGAATTCAGAGCGCTACAAAAACAGTTGCGGCGGCTCTCTGAGGTGCTGGGCAGCTAACCGCCGGGGGGTCCGCCGGCGCCTGGACAGCTGCAGCTTCAGCTCTGCTAAGCTATCTATCAGGCAGCTAGCTAGCATAGCCGTCCATCCAGCTCATGAGCTCTGTGACGGACCGGAGATCTATCCAGGATGCATCCCGCCTAACCCAACAGGAACTGGGACAGTTTCCAGGAACCCTGTGACCCCCGCAGGTCCAGGAACCCTGTGACCCCCGCAGGTCCAGAATCCCTGTGACCCCCACAGGTCCAGGAACCCTGTGACCCCACAGGTCCAGAATCCGTGTGACCCCCGCAGGTCCAGAATCCCTGTGACCCCCGCAGGTTAAGAAAACAGGAGGAACATCCTCACATCGAGCGGCCATCTTGAATCTCCTTTTCTACTCTTTGATCTAGGCATTAAAACGTCACGTTCCCAAAGCTGAGTCCCGCCGCGTCAGATCGCGTCTCTACATTGACGTAACATTGGAACTTGACGCCTCTGCGTCCGTGTTGGGTGTGAACGCACCATAATGCCGCATGGTAATAACGGTGGTTAGTTTCAAGCTGTTATATTTTGTTTGTTTTCAAAATGTTTGTACTTATGCACAAGATGTTACAAATCAAGCAGATGCTGTTCTCTCTCCATAAGAAACGGTTTATGTTCCGTTTCTATCAGATAAGCTTCTTCAAGTCACACCGCTGCAGTTCTACACTCTGCCCACTGGGGGCAGTGTTTCAATCTGATCCTGGGATTATTGGATTCAGCTCCTGCATCTCCTCCAGTTTTCCCTCCTGATATTTCAGTTTTCTGTGATCATCTGCAAATGTAACCGAGGATCCAAGCGGTTCTCCTGTGGCTCTGTCTCCACCCGTCCCTGAAACGTCTCAGATGTTTCAGTTTTCCTTCTGCACTCGTTTCCTCCTCACTTTAAAACTTCTAAAGATTCGACTTTGAGACCTTCAGAGTAAAATGATCACAGGAACCTGCTGAAATAAAACGTTTATTAAAATAGTGACATCTGCCTGTACGGGAGAGAATTCTGGGTAATTATCTGTTAATGACAGAGCTGTTGGTGTTCAGCTCATCTGAACACATGGCGTGGTGCCTTCGCAGACGACTCTGTAAATATGACACTCAGAAGAACTTCAGGGGAAAAAGTCTTTATGAAAACCAGCTTTTCAAGGACGAACTGATGAAAGTGAATGCAGCATCATGGAGGCGTTCAGGTACCAACAGATTCCATCTTTCAGTTCCATCACTGCTGGAGTTCAGATATCCCACGCTTGTTTTATGCCCTTGAATGCATCAGTTCTTCCCTTTCTTTCTCTTCTTCTTTTTCTGCGTCTCCTCGTCCTTCTCTGCTGGTTTCCTCTTTGTGGTCTCCTCCTCCACTTGTTCCAAGGAGGCCCACACCTCATCCTCCTCCTCCTCCTCCTTGACCTCCACCTCCCCCTCCCCCTGCCCCCCCGCCCCTTCCTCCAGCTCCCGGCTGGCCAGAAGGAGGCAGTTCAGCCGTGACTTCAGGTAGACCTTGTGCAGCAGCTGCCGATCCTCCAGACTGTGGATGCGGAGGAAGCGGTCCAGCCCGCAGGACGCCACCACCGGCTGGGAGGGGTGGCACTGCAGGCCGCGCACCCCCCCGGACAGCCCCTTCAGGCAGCCACACACCAGCCCCTTCCTCAGATCCAGCAGGGCGATCTGGCCCTGGGTGTTTCCCACCACCACTGTGGTGCCGGCGGAGGTCAGGGACAGGGCGGTCAGCGGGTACTCGCCGTACTCGGCCTCCAGGACGGGGCGCCGCTGAGGCGTGGAGGGGTCAAAGACGTGGACCTGGGGGGTCAAGAATGACAGTCAGAAACATGAGGAAGATCCTGAAGGCTGATCTCAGATACAAAACAGATGAGTTTGGTACAAACTCCAGATGTGGAGTTCCTCAGGGTTTGAACCTGGAGCTCCTCCTTTTTTAACTGGAATCTGTTTTTATTCAATTCTTTTCTGTCCGTCTTTGTAGATTTGGTCTCCAGACATGTAAATATAATCAGAAACGTCATGTTTAGCACATTTATGTTTATGTTCAAACTTCAAAGGTGTGTGCGTATATTTATGCTTTGAAGTACTCCATATGTTTTCACAAGTATGTTTTAAAGCTTTTCAAAAACGTCATTTTAGGCTTTTATCTTCTTTTTTCTCTCTTGACCGATCCGAAAAATGATCCGAAGCGTGAGTGATCCATTACACCCTACGATTTAGTTTATACTGTTTCTCCGTAAATACAAATGTTGTAACTTTAAAATAAAAGAAAAATTAAAAGTCCAAAACAAATACACTCATTAGGCTCCACCCCTTTAATAAATAAAATGATTCTACACTGTAAAACGTAAACATTGATCAACTAACAAAAGTTCTGTAATTTGCTACATTTAAAAATAGTTTTTATCAAATATAAAATGTTTATTCGATGAACACCAATAACATGTTTCACTTTTTACAGTGTACCACAATATTTAATGAAATAAATACAATTTATTAATACTTTTTATGTCCACATAAGAGGACGAGGAATGTTAGACTGGAACT
>NC_050524.1:892009-899288 GCF_002922805.2 Oryzias melastigma | reverse complement strand
GGAGTATTTTGTGTCGGAATTGTTATTCTATTATTGTCATGTTATTTTTGTAGAGAGTGCATACATGTACGTGTGTATTTGTTATTGTATTTGTGGCTTTAAGAGAGTGGGACCCCGGGAAGAATAGCAGCTGTCGAGGTTTAACAAACCAAGTGGATTATTGGTAAATTCACAGATTTTTGTCTTAAACATCATAACTATTGTTTTTATCATTGAATACATTTTCCCAAACCGGCTCCACCCACCTGATGGTAGCCCGTACACGTCACCACCTTGTCCGAGTCCGGCATGAAGGCCATGTCCCGGACCCAGTGCGGCCGCCGCAGGGCCAGCCAGTCGTCCCGGAGGTTCTTGGCGGAGAACAGCGCCCCCTCGGGCCGCTGCAGGTCCCAGATCTTCAGGCCGTTCTCCTTCCCGCCGGTGGCCACCTTGTTCCGGTCCACCGGGCTCTGTCTCATCCGGCACACTGCCTTTCCCGCCTCCAGCTGGGTGACGGGCTCGCGGCTGTCCTCAGCCCACACGCGCACCGCGCCGCTCTCCGTGCACGAGACCAGCGTGGAGCCGCCGAGCGCCGCGAGACCCGCGAAGCATCCGTCCTGCGGGTCCCCGCAGCGCCGCGCGTCCGTGAACGCCCCCTTTTCGGTGCTGAAAGTTCGGACGGTTCCGTCCACTAAGCCCAGCAGCAGCTCGCTTTCCGCCGGGTCGCCCCAGCACAGCGCGCGGACCTCCTGGTCCCGGCTCAGCTGGCGCGTGTCACAGAAGTTGAAGGCCTGCTTCCGGGTCAGGCTGATGCCCTTCAGGATCCCGGTTTCCGAACCGAGCCACACCGAACACAGCCGGCTGCGGTCCCCCATCCCCGCGGGTCACAGCTGCTGGAAGCGGAACACGGACCTGGACCGGACCAGATCCACGTGATTCTCCTTCCCGAGTCGCTCGGTTCTGACGTCACATTTTTTCCCTTCAAACTTTATTGTTCAAACTAAAATTAACATTCAGCTTTATGGGTAAAAATGAACATTTGTTTTTAACCATTCGGTTCTCCACTCCGATGAAGCATATATAACTCACCTTATCATCAAAATTTTATATTTATAAGAAAAAATAGTCAGAAAAAACCCTTTGAAATAATTTTAATGAAACAGATCTTAATTTTTTTCTAGCTTCTATAAAAACGTATGTAACGTATGTATGTAAAAAATATGTAATAAGAAATTAAAAAAAAATGTGACTATTAAAATTTTTAAAATGTATTAATGTATTATCAGTATAAAATCTTTAACATAATAACAGAATAAATGAAACAGAATAAATGAAAAATTGTCTCTACTCGAGTGACATAAATACGAGACTATGTCAATGACTATGTCAACAAGTCCATGTCAGTTTTAAAACTCAATGTATCTTTGACTGGGAAAATTTTATGTAATATTTTATAATAAAACTTCTTTTAATTTATTATGAATAAGTATTTATAGATAGCGGTATTTGCTTTTTCCTAGTTAAAATGCTCCATGGATTAGAATAGCATTAGAATTACCCAGAGGGCCGGATTATTTTATTGTTATTAATAACCCGATGTTATCTTGCGCTCATTTCTAACTTGTATAATTTAAAAAAAATAGATTTTTATATTGAAAGTTATTTAAGGTTTAAGTTGATTTATTCTGGAATAATATTCCTGCCTTTTTATTATTCATAATTATGTTAAAAAGTTAGAGTTTTAAAGTTTTAAAAATGTAGTTTTAGAGTGTTCAATAAATGTTTATCTTCTTCTGTAAAATTACCGGCATGAAGCTTAATGAAGCAATTTTCTTTGTGATTTTGGGCTATATAAATACAATTGAATTGAATTGTTGGGCCTGCGACCGAAGGTGTGTTTATGATTTTGGCCCCGTGTGATCGAGTTTGACATCCTCCAAAGAATTACTCTGGAAACAGTTTGGAATTTGTGAAAGTTGTTGGTCTTTTTAATCATGAGGATATTGATTTAAAAAAAAGGATATTGGTAATCGTTGAATGTTTACTCCAATCTCTTTTGGGACGATGTGCATTATTGGCTGATCCCTAAAATTCCATGCTTAGCAGGTTTTGTTTTTAAGGATGTGATTTTTGGGTTTATTTTGAAAAACAAAAACACAGAAATTGCTTTAATTATCCTGGGTAAACACATAAACACAAATATCAATTTCTTCAAGCCAAACCATCTTTTTTCACATTTCATAAACAACTTTGCTTATTCTTTTCATCTCTAAACTTAATGGAAAATAAACCTGCAATCAAATGTATCAATCAAATATAATGTATGTTTTTTTTATAACCCCTGATTTAATGCTCATTTTATCGCCTATGTATCTCCTTTATTTTATCTTATTTTAATCTTGTTTTATTTAATTTGAACTTTTTTGTTATTGTGTATTTTTTCCTTTCTTTTCTATTGTTATTTATATTTATCTATGTTCATTTTAAACAGCTGCTACATATACTGTGAACATCAATTATCTCAACCAAAAACGTAACACCAAAACCTTTAGCTGTTTGTGCTAATAAAGTTTTCATGACTCTGCTTGGATTTATATTTATGTCATCACTGTTTTGTGTTCTGTTCAGATCCTTTTTAAACTACACAGATAAAAAGTTCTAACATATGATCACAAAATGTGTAAAATCACAGCCAAGTAAAGAATGACAATACATATCAAATAAAATCATCGAATTATTCTAAAAATGTGTCGGAATTCAAGCTCATGGTGAGGGGGTATTAAACCAGAAAAGACACTTTTTGTTTCACACTCTCTTAAGCAATAAAGTTTGATTGTGGAAAAAAAATGTTACGTCATTACTGTGCGACGTACCTGAACGCATGCGCAAGTTTCCTTTGGCGTAGAACTGTTAGCTCATATCGGTTTCTTCTTTTCTGGATCCTGAACAATATTCATCCGAATCGAGCGAGGTTCGGGGCCGGCCCCCACATCCGAACCGGGTCTGCATTCGTCTGAAGGATGGACCGGGACGAGGACGACTTCGTGTCCGGGAGCCGCTCAGGTGAAGCGCTTTGTTTCCCGTGCTAACACGCAGCTAGCGCGCTAACAACAACAAGCCCGGTTATGTAACCCGGTTCGTTTCTCTTCAGAACTGGGCCCGAACATTAACGGTCTGGTTCGTGGGGCATCCAGACTGAATACGGAGCCAGACACCGGTTTCAGTGGCGGGTCTGTGAGAGGTTTCGCTTTGGTTGTAGCGCCGTTAGCTCGCAGCGTCACCGACTGCGTCACGTTTACCGCGGAAATCAACGGGACCTGAGCTGACAGCAGCTCGTTCCGACGGTCTTGTCCGCGTGTTTGCTGTGATTTGGTCCCTGAATTATCCTCCGCGGGTTCATTTGGTAATTTCCCTGCAGCTGCACCGGTTTAGTCTGACAGAAAACGGCTCTAAATCCGGTCCTTCACAACATCCCAGCATCTCTGGAGAAGATGAAGCTGGAGCTTCTCAGAATATCTCCCTCCTAACCGAGGTGAACTTAGTTGGATATTCGCTCCGGGAATACTGCGGCACTCGATCCGAAAGAAGAGTCAGTCTAGCGGGTTGTTCTAGGAAGGTGTGACGGTAAAAGTCTGTGTTCAAATTTAGGGACCGTCAACAAATTAAGAACAATTCTAAAGTCAATGTTCTCTTTTTTTCTCCAATAGAGTCTAAGGTTTTTGACCTAATCCGTCCAAATCACTCCAGAATAGTAAAACTGAATAAGAACTATCCAGGTCAACAGTTTGGATTAGCTTTTGATGCGTTTTCTAATTTTAGTCACATTTTTAGAGTAGATTTTCACGTTTTTCTCTAATAGCTTTTTAACTTTTGGACTAAAACCTCAAAAGCTATTGGAGAAAAAAGCGAACATTCACATTAAAATTGTACTTAATTTGTTGACAGTCCCTAAATTTCAGTGCAAATGTTAACTGACACATCTTACCTCGTACAACCAGCTACACTGACTCTTCTTTTGGACTGAGTGCCTCAGTGTTCCTGGAGCGAATATCTGTCGACTTTAGTGTGGCCACAGACGATTGTTTTTTCTGATTAGTCGACTGATCAGGTCATGCATGAAGTGGATGTAAAACATACATTTTAACTAGCATCAACTTTAAACTAAGTTAGACACCAGCATTACCTGCAATAATGTTGGTGTGAAGGCTGTACGCTGAATTTGGCAGCTGAAGATGCTGAAGCTGAAAGGCAGCTAAAATATTAGTTCATTCCCAAATTAGCCTAAAATAACCTAAGATAGCCAGAACACCTGTCATGTAGCGGAAATATTAGGCTAACTTCAAACTAGCCTAAAAAACTGAAAAAATCCTATATTAGCCAAAACAGCTAGCATGTGGCTATAATATTAGCTAAACTCCAAAACGGCCTAAAAAAACCTTAATAAATGTCAAAATAGTCCAAAAATCGAGCAGAATGTCATTATAACGTTCAACTTTACTGCAGTCTGACTACATATAACATAAAGGAAAAACTAATCGACTATTTAATTTGTCGTCGACCGTTTATAGTCGACTAATCGTGGCAGCTCTAGTCGAGTATCCAACATCCAACTAACTTCAGCTCGGTATCCCTCTACTGAAATCTGTCTGTCCTCTCACGAAGGGAATCTTCCTGTCACGTCTGGTCATGATGAACTTCCTGTTGTGCTCACAGATGACGGCGGCGGTACTCCGGTCCAGGACGAACACCCGCTGTCAGACGGCGAGGAGGAGACGAGGAGCCCCAGCCGCCAGTCGGAGGTCTGGATCAGTGATGGTTGTTTTTGGTTCAGTCGGATCTCCTTGTCTATTATGGTCTGTCGTTCAGATTAATGGGATTTTATTAACACGTGACACTCTGACATACATGGAGCTCGGCGTGTCACATTGAGTTCAGGTTCCCTTAACCTTTGAGAGAAATATACGTGTATTACATTCGATTGATTCTATAGGGAATCTGGAATAGAAATATAGTGAAAAATGTAGATATTAGACAATGAAGAGTCGATGAAGTTTCTTTTAGATCATAAGAGGAGATCATTCAGACTGGTGTCCTTTTGGATTATCCCTCAAAGAAAAAAGATGAATCAGTTTCAACATGTTTTCTGGGTCAAACATGATCCAGGATCAGATTATTCCAGGTTAAACTTGATCCAGGATCAGATTATTCCAGGTCAAACCTGATCCAGGATCAGATTATTCCAGGTCAAACCTGATCCAGGATCAGATTATTCCAGGTTAAACTTGATCCAGGATGAGATTATTCCAGGTCAAACCTGATTCAGGATCAGATTATTCCAGGTCAGACCCGATCCAGGATCAGATTATTCCAGGTCAGACCCGATCCAGGATCAGATTATTCCAGGTCAGACCTGATCCAGGATCAGATTATTCCAGGTTAAACTTGATCCAGGATCAGATTATTCCAGGTTAAACTTGACCCAGGATCAGATTATTCCAGGTTAAACTTGATCCAGGATGAGATTATTCTAGGTCAAACCTGATCCAGGATCAGATTATTCCAGGTCAAACCCGATCCAGGATCAGATTATTCCAGGTCAGACCCGATCCAGGATCAGATTATTCCAGGTCAGACCCGATCCAGGATCAGATTATTCCAGGTCAGACCCGATCCAGTTCTGTTGGTTCTCTCGTGGTTCCGTCAGACCAGCCTCTGTGTTTCTGCAGGATGAAGGCACCAACGATGAAGACCCGCCCCCTGCTACGGAGAGGGGCGGGGCCAGCGGCTCTGACAGCGACTCTGAGGCCCCCGGGAGCCCCAACAACGAGAACAAAAGCGACTCTGACGGCGAGGCCCCGCCCCCTGCTGACAGCGACGACGACTCTCCGGTGAAACGGCGGTCCAGCGGCTCAGAGGACGAGGAGTCGCCGCAGAAACGGCGCCTCAGCGGCTCGGACAACGAGGATCACTCGTCCCCCGTCAAACGCCGGGGGAGCAGCTCGGACCTGGAGGAGGGGGCGGAGTCACCCAAACCCGCCCCAAACTCCGACTCAGAGGACGAGGACGCCAAAGCGCCGGCGTTGCCGAACAGTGACTCTGACGCCGAGACGGCGAGCAGGAGGAAGAGCGCCCAGATAGACTCTGAGGAAGAGGAGAAGCAGGAGGAGGGGCGCGGGGGGGGCAAGTGGACGGGAGTCATGGAGTCTGACAGCGAGGAGGAGGGGGAGGGGGGGCGCCAGAGGAGCGCTGCTGCTGGGAGTGATGAAGAGGAGGAGAAGAGGAGGGACGACAGCGAGGAGGAGAAACCAGGTTGGTGAAGTTCTGATGGTGGAACCGAGACCGTCACGGTTCCAGAACTTTGGGTTCTGAGCCGACCGCCTGTGATGGATCGTGAGGAGCTCTGTAGGTTCTCCTCTAGGAGTCCGACTCACGGTCCATCTCAGAGGAAAGATCCAGACTGAGACCGGCGTATTCAGAACCAGCATTCGGGCGTTGGCTCCGCCTCTCTGTTCCTTTACAGGAGCTGGTTCTGTTGGGTCAGGATTAGAACCAGCAGCTGACCTGACGAGACATGCTCAAACCTGAGGTTCTTCTGAGCATGCTCAGTGCAGTCGTGGTGTGACACTGTGGTCATGTGACCACAGACACCATTTTTAGTATGGATGACATCCTCAAACCCCTCCCTCACAGGCCACACCTGTCGCTAGGACACGCCCACTGAGGCTGTTTAGTGCAGCCATGTTTCCAAACCTTCACCATCAGCAGGTCGGGGCGCTCCGTGGGGGCTGTTACCTCGGAAACGGCGCTCGCCGACCTTTGTTTCAGCTTTTCAAAATAAAAGTCCAGGTCAGAAAATCCAGATTTATCCAGTCAAAGTCCAGAGTTCACCTGAGTTCATCCATGGATCCAGAGACGCTGCAGAGGGAAAGAGCCGTGATGCCTTCAGGGACGTCCCGGTCAAAGGAGACCTGAGCTGTGCTGCAGCGTCTCAGGAGATCCACGGTTCTTCACTTCCTCCAACCAACTTCAGCTGAGGAACCATCAGATGACGAAGATGAAGGTCTTTCTTCTGTTTGTGTTTGCAGCCAAGAGGAAGAAGGCCGTCCTGTCGGACAGCGAGGACGAGGAGGAGGAGAAGGCAGACAAACCAGGTGAGGCCTTTTCCACGCCTCCTTCGCATCACGGCGCTCCTCCTCTTCCTCCTCTTCCTTCTCCTCTTCCTCCTCCTCTTCTTCCTCCTCCTCCTCCTCCTACTCTTCCTCCTCCTCCTCCTCCTCTTCCTCTTCCTCCTCCTCTTCCT
>NC_050524.1:862276-891494 GCF_002922805.2 Oryzias melastigma | reverse complement strand
CTTCCTCCACCTCCTCCTCCTCTTCCTCCTCCTCTTCCTTCTCCTCCTACTCTTCCTTCTCCTCCTACTCTTCCTCTTCCTCCTCCTCTTCCTTCTCCTCCTACTCTTCCTTCTCCTCCTACTCTTCCTCTTCCTCCTACTCTTCCTTCTCCTCCTACTCTTCCTCTTCCTCCTCTTCTTCCTTCTCCTCCTACTCTTCCTCCTCCTCTTCTTCCTCTTCCTCCTCCTCTTCCTCCACCACCTCCTCCTCCTCACTCCTGCCGTCTGTCTTCCGTCCTCAGCGCCGAAGAGGAGCCGGGCCGTTTCAGACGAGGAGAACTCGGACAGCGACGACTCGGTGGGTCCGGACAGGAGCCTGGCGGCCAAGCTGAAGGAGCTGGGCTCGGACAGCAGCAGCGAGGACGAGCGCGAGGGGGCGGGGCCAGGGAAGCAGCAGGACAAGGAGAAGGCGCTGTTCGGGAGCGACAGCGAATCCGGAGACGAGGAGGAGTGAGTCGGCGCTCCTGCAGGAGGTCATGTGACCCACAGATAGAAACCTCACATCAAGACGCAATCCGTGTCGTCCCGGTTCCTGAACCGGTCCGTGTGGCGTGTTCAGGAATCGAACCCACTTCCTGGTTCAGAACTCGCAGGAAGTTCTGGTTCGTTGTTCTGATTCTGATCTCTGACGCAGGAAAATGATCGCTGACATCTTCGGGGAGTCCGGAGACGAGGAGGAGGAGGAGTTTACGGTAAATTTAGCGTATGTGGGGGCGGGGCAGGAAGTGTGGTGCCCCGCCTCCTCACAGGCTCCTCCCCTTCCTCCTGCAGGGCTTCAACCAGGAAGACCTGGATGCCGACAAGAAGGAGTCCAAGGAGCGGCCGCAGGTGGAGGAGTCGGACTCTGACGAGGGCGTGGAGCGCGGCGGGCAGGAGTGAGTGTCCTCACCGGGTGGGCGGGGCTTCTGAGCGCGCGTGTTGACGGTGTGCATGTACGTGCACGCAGCACCAGCTTCATGTCCGACTTCGACGTGATGCTTGCCAAGAGGAAGGCCATGAACAGCCGGCGCCGGCGGCACCGCGACGGCGGCACCTTCATCAGTGACGCCGACGACGTGGTCAGCGCCATGATCACCAAGATGAACGAAGCCGCCGAGGTCTGCCGCCTTCACAGTAAAAGCCTGCTCCTTCAAAGTAAAAGCCCGCTGACCCGGTCTGTCTGACAGGAGGACCGGACGCTGAACAAGCAGAAGAAGCCGGCGCTGAAGAAGCTCACGCTGCTGCCGCAGGTCGTCATGCACCTGAAGAAGTAAGAGCCTCCGCCGCCGGCCCAGTTCTGCTCCCGGACCGGTTCTGATTGCTGTGGGTCTGCGTTCTCAGGCAGGACCTGAAGGAGACCTTCATCGACAGCGGCGTGATGTCGGCCATCACGGAGTGGATCAGCCCGCTGCCGGACAAGTCGCTGCCGGCTCTGAGGATCCGGGAGGAGCTGCTCCGGATCCTGCAGGAGGTGAGGCTCCAGAACCAGAACCGGCACAAACCTCAGCCCCTCAGTTTGACCTTTAACCTCTCCTGCAGCTTCCCAGCGTCAGTCAGGAGACGCTGAAGCACAGCAAGATCGGCCGCGCCGTCATGTTCCTGTACAAACACCCCAAAGAGTCCCGCCCCAACAAGGACCTGGCCCTCAAGCTGATCAGTAAGCCCCGCCCCCAACCATCGGTTTCAGTGTTGTTTCTGTGCCTGACCGGCGCCCTGCCGTCCACAGACGAGTGGTCACGGCCCATCTTCGGCCTGACGTCCAACTATAAGGGCATGACGAGGGAGGAGCGCCAGCAGAGGGACCTGGACCAGCAGATGCCGCAACGCCGGAGGCTCAGGTAACGCCGGAGGCTCAGGTTACTCCGCTATTACCTGAACTGCATCTACGACGGCTTTGAGTTCCAGGTCTGAGTCTTCAGTCCAGAAATAAAACAGTTTCTGTTCCTTTAAGAGTTTCTGCTCACATCAAGACATTTAGAGCTTAGAAACCTTAACAGTCCGTTATGTCTGCTCAGGGTGGGAGGGGCCTATTTTTCTCCACATTATCTGCTGGAAGATTAAAAACACTAAAACTAAAAAGGGATTTTTTATCTTAAACAGAACCAGTAGAACTCAGAGTAACGGGGGAACACTTTCAAGTGAGGAGCTTTCAGACGTTGGTAGAAACTCAGAGGTGGTTCTGACCTGCTGAGACGTGGTTCTGACCCGCTGAAACAAGGTTCTGGCCCGCTGGGACGTGGTTCTGAGGCGTGGTTCTGACCCACTAAAATTTGGTTCTGAACTTCTGAGACGTGGTTCTGACCCACTGCCGGTTCAGTTCTACAGCTTCTGGTTCCCGCCGTGACCCGTTCCAGGCTGGTTCTGACCCACAGAACCTCCCCTCCAGCTGAGCCCTCCCTTCCTCACAGTGACTCCTCCTCTTCCTCCCTCTCTCCTCTTCCTCCAGTCAGCCTGAGAAGGTGGAGCGGTCGCAGGAGCCTGACGTTTTCTCCGCCCCCTCCAGGTTCAGTCAGAGAGCAGCATGGCTGCACGGCGGCGGTAACTGCACGCCTGAGCCGGGAAGACGGCTTCGTTTTTACCGTAGAAACTCCAGGGCGGAGTCTAATTGCAACCAGCAGGGGGTGCTGCTGTGCAGACACGCCTCTGAGCGTCTGCTGTGTGCAGGAGTCTGCTTCAGAATAATGACCTGATCGTGATCGGAGTTTGTTCTGTCTGTCAGGAGGCTCACCTGTGCCTCAGGTGAGCCTCCAGCTTTGTCACTAACTCTGAGGCTGTGGCGGCCTTAACCGCATGGAGGCGCAGCGGCAACGTCTGAACGAACGCTTCAAAGCTTCACCCAGGAAAGACGCACGGCTCACCTCTTATTTTGAAAGGTGCAACAGGAAGTGCATTAGTTAAAAGGGTTTTCTTTCAAAGTGAAGTTGTTTTTGTAGTTCAGTCTTTCAGCCAACAGGAGGCGCTGCAGTCTGATCCACCCCCTCATAACTCTTCACAATAAAAGTTTTATAGACGAGGAGATCAAAGGGTGTGACTTCAACACAAGAAGAAGAAAGCTGACCTTTGACCTGAGCGGTGTCGGATTACAGAGAAATCCTGATGTTTATTTGACAAACATGTAAAACTTGATTCTAATCTAATCATCTTCTAGAGCGATTTGTTTTCCTGCAGCTCTGTGTCTTTTCTGGGTCATCTTTGAACCGTTCGGCTTGCCGTAGAAACTCTGTGAATCCGCGTGTCCTCTGCCCGCAGCTCCGGGGGTCAGACGCCACGCCGGGACCTGGAGAAGCAGCTGACCGGAGAGGAGAAGTAAGTGCACGCTCCGGCGCCGCCGCTAGAAGGGTCCAGAAACGCCGTTTCACAGCTGGTGGTCACATGGACACGCCCACTTTTTAGTGCCATTTTGGTGTAAAATATAAAATAATTTTAAAACAAGTCGACAGAATTTCTGTTTGATCGGCTTGTGATTCGGAAATTGGGGCGGGGCTAAAGTATGAGCAAGTTTTCTGTTAGTTTTGACATTAAAGTGAACTGAGGAGAGTTTAAAAGGGGGCGGGGCTTAAGACGCATCTTTGAGTGTCACAGACGACATGTGACATCCTCACAGTCTTTGACTCCTCCTCCACAGAGCCCTGCGGCCCGGCGACCCCGGGTTCTGCGCCAGGGCCCGAGTCCCGATGCCCTCCAACAAGGACTACGTGGTCCGGCCCAAATGGAACGTGGAGGGCGAGTCCAGCAGGGTGAGTCCGGACCTCAAGGTCTCTTCAAGGTTTTCCTTCAGTATGAATAAGCGTGGCATAAAGGGGCGGGCCCTGTCAGTCAGCTGCAGTCTGATTGGTCCTCCCTAGAGTGGCTATAAAAAGGCCATCAGCCTGCTGGAGAAGCACAAGCGCCGCTTCGCCGAGGAGAGGAAGCTGCGGCGGCCGCAGGGCGCCGTTAAGATCAGCATCGAGGGCAACAGAATGCCTCTGTAGTCGCTGCCGCTCACCTGCAGGGGGCAGTAAGTCTCTGCATGGTGTGGAGTGGCGGCGAGAACGCCTGTTAACCGGAGTGCTGAACTAAACCGAGACTTCTTGAACCTCCTAAATCACACGTGTCAAAGTCACGGCCCGGGGGCCGGATCCGGCCCTCCAGATCCTTTTATTTTATTGTTATTAATGACCCGATGTTATCTTGAGCTCATTTCTAACTTGTATAATTTTGACAAAATATATTTTTATGGAGAGTAAAATATTGAAAGTTATTTAAGGTTTAAGTTGATTTATTCTGGAATAATATTCCTGACTTTTATTACTCAGAATTATGTTAAAAAGTTACAGTTTTAAAGTTATAAAAATTGGAATCCTGCTAGCTTTTTGGACTATTTTGAAAGTGACAGGAGGAGGCTCCTCTGATCTGATCTGATCTCATCCTCCTTAACTGGAAGATTTCACTGCAGGTGAAGGAATTTTATTGGCTTTTGAAGACTTCTGTTTGGCTGTTTTGGAGTTTAGCCAGTATTTCAGCTACATGCTAGCTGTTTTGGCTAACCTAAGTTTTTTTTGAAGGCTAATTTGGCATTTAGCTAATATTACAGTAGCTATCAGCTTTAGCATTTTCAGCTATCATCTTCAGTAACTCCACTCGGGCTGTAACGAGTATCCGGTGCTCCGTACTCGTGATCTACTCCTGAAAATTCAAGTACGGATATTCGCGACGTCCAAGATCGCTGATTCATGATCTTTATAAATGTAGTAAAATATGATCTTAATATCATCTGAGGACGATGTATTTTTGCCCTGAAATGCAGATTAATGTAGAATTTTAAGTTTACGAACTAAAACAAAGAGCCGCGGTACTGCCAACGGAGGTAAACACATCTTGGTGACGGTGAAGCTTCTGGTTTTCAAAGTAAAACTAGCGAGAGCTTTTTTCTGTTCAGAAACTGAGACTGAAGTTCTGCTCACAGACATAACTTCTGAAACAATGAATTAGCTTTAACATCGGAGCTTTAGCTCCAGTGTTTACATTCTTCTGGTTATGATAACTCTTCAACATTTGACACAATTAATGAACCTCCATCTTATTCTGAAGAAACAGCCTCGCGCTGCTGGAAGGATGTAATCAACGAGAATCAGCTGATTCTGCTGTGAAAAAAGACTTCATAGGAGCTCTGCACCGATATGTGATGTTTAGAACGTAAATTATTGGAGAACTTTGAGGATAGAAAACTGTGGAGAACATTTTCAGATTCTGTTAAATGATCCAAAACAGCTGAGATTTTATCCTTTTATGCTGTTTTACTGCTGAACCAGAAGATTGATTAAAAAAAAGTTTAAAATGACAAAAGTTCTTTCTATCTGAATCTTTGTGTTTATTATCGTTTTGTTGATTCTGATCTCCTGTTCTAAATAAAGTATAAATGATGATTAAATATAAATAATTTAAATTTTCCTTCATCCAGTAAATAGACAAACACAATAAACATATTAAAAAGTTAGAATCGTGGTTCGATTCATGAATCTTAAAGCAGCCCCATCTTCATCAGCCACATTCAGCTCCCATCATTCACACCATCGTTATCACAGGTAACGTTTAATATCTAGTTCATAGTTTTGCTAAAAAGTTTCAGTTTTAAAATGTAGTTTAGAGTGTTCAGTGAGTGTTGATCCTGTTCGACCCGAGACCTAACGAGTGTTTTGGATTTTGTGCGTTTGACTTTGACACTCGTGTTCTAAACGAGCCCCAGACTCGCCGTCAGGTGACTAACGCTGTGCGTCTCCCCCCAGGGTCCCGTGAAGAAGGGCATGTCCCGCGTCGACAAACAGATGCGCAGATTCGCAGACATCCGGCGCTTGACCAAGCCGGGTCACGCCGTGAAGATCAGCGTGGAAGGAAACCGGATGCCGCTCTGATGCTCAGATTTCTCTGTTTTGTAGGATTATTTGTTTTAATGTTTTGTTTGTCAGACCCCGCCCCCTTCCAGTCGCTCCGGCTCCTCAGGTCCAGCTCTGCCTTACAGGAGAACCTCAGCCCGAATGTGAATCTCTGCCTGTGAGAGGAGGAGCCGGTCCGTTCAGCTGCAGCAGCAGCAGCTGGTTTTATTGCAGTTTGATTAAATGTACCAAACGCTGGTGACAGACGACTCTTTTATATGTGAGGAATCATAAAACGTCAGAAACGCTCCTGGGTCTGTGATTCATTCTGAGGTCAGAACCTCCGCTTCATCAAGGTGAAACATCACTGTGTTCTCCTGCCTGACCGACCCGTCAGAACCGCCTCTGGACCTCCTCTGAGTCTGTTTGTCCAGGGGCGGGGCTTCATGCTGCTGGTGTTCCACAGGGCTCCATTCTGGGCCCCTCCTCTTCTCCACCTGCAGCACACCTGTGTGACTCCGCCCTTCTTGTGTTTCCCACTGGAGGGCGCCGTCGTCTGGGTGTGAAAAATATCTGATGAGATTAATCTGAATCCATCTGAGCTTAATAGATCAATAATCGAGAGATCAGATAAAGCTAAAGTCTGCTAGCATGATTCCCATAATGCTAACAAGCTAAACGTTCATTCTGAATACATGAACATTTTTATATGAAGGGATATTTTTTATTTTAATCATTTGTGGTCTAAAACCGTTTTTTTGTTCATTCTTTCTTCTTCTTCTGGAATAAGGTGTTATAGCACGATCACCCCCTAGTGGTCAAACTGAAACGTCCTCCAGGAGAAGCAGAACAATGTTTACATGTTAATGATCTGAACATTTTAGTTAGAACTTCTTTAGAGAATCCATGTAACTCTGGATGATATTAACAATCTCAGTATTTCACTGATACATTTACAGGATGTGATCTGGATCAGATTAATGTAAATACGTATAAATTATTAATGTATTTCTAAACAAATGTGTCTAAATGTGTAAACTCAAATTTGAAATTAACTGAATTGATTGGATTGAAAGAATCTAAAAAAATCTGATCCAGACTCTGGTCAATTGGTGATATCCAGCTTTAATCTGGAGGATCTGAGGAGATCCTGATGCTTCATGCTAACACATTCCTGAAGCATGAATCTCATCATTTGAGTTTGATTCTATTTGGATCACAAGTTTCAGATAATCTCAGGATTAGAGGTTTGACCTCCTTTTTAAAGTTCTCTAAACTCTATGTTCAGTTTATTTGGTTATTTACAGGATTTATTTGACAAACTACTGAGAAATGAAAAATCTTTAAAACAAATCCAGTAACACAAAGATGAACTGATCCAGGACAGAAGACGGTCAAATTCATGATTCAACAGAACCAGAACGGACGGATCAGCATGACGTCTGTCTGGACTTTGAGGTTCTGGAGAACCATCATGTCCCAGAAGGTCTTCACTCGGCAGACGGGACGTTTGTGGTTCATCTGGAGGTGAAACGTCACGTTTTTCAAAAAGACCATTCTTCAGGTTGATCATTTTCTGTTTATTCAGCAGATTATTGGAGGAGAATCACATCAGCAGATCAGGGACAGAACCAGAACCTGGTCCCGAATCACAGACGGGGTGTTCTGAACAAATCGGAGCAGAACCGTGAATGAAGTTCTCGTTCTAGAACCTTTGGAACATGAAAGGAAACGAGTCTCCAGAAGACCCTTCAGAATAAAAGCTGAATCTTTAGCAGAAACTCTCAGACAGCTGAAGTTTGGTTCTTGTAGCTCATGAAGCTTCAGGAAATCCTACTTTTCTGATGGAAGTAAACGCACCTCCAGACAGCAGGAAGAGGCGGTGCATTCAGGTGAGCTCAGACAAACGTACTCCGATTCTTTCTTCAAACGATAAATCTGAAAAGCTTGTTTGAATGAAGCTTCAGGGTCGGAGCTGCACCTGAACGCATCGCAGTCAATCATTCAAAGTGGAGGGACGTGATTGGTTGATTCAAATCGACGTGGAGGAAGAAAGCAGCAGCTCAGCGTTTATGCAGAGGAGGGCGGAGTCTTAGCTGAGGGGGCGTGTTCTGCGCTGCTTGGAGGCGTGGCCCATTCTCTTCGGAAGGCCGCTCATTCCGATCCGGTCAATAGGGGGTGCTTTGACTTGTCGCAGTGGAGACTCCGCCCCCTTTCTGTGGACAGATGAAAGGTTAGAGTTCTGCAGTGACTTCCTGAGGACGCTGCACCACAGGAGCAGACCTCTGCCTGGTTGGTCCTGGCTTGGCCTCCAGGATTCGGGCCCCCACTCGCTCCGGCGCAGAGTCGTTGGTAGGAACACTCCTCTTCCTCTTCAACGCCACGCCATGCTCCATGTCGATCAGATGTGCGGTTAGCTCCGCCCCTGGATTCATCACCTCTAGGTGGCGCTGAAAGGAAGCGACACACGGCTCGTTTTACTCGGTGGAACACAAACTGGATCCCGAGTTTCAGCTCGGAGAAGACGTTCAGCAGGTCGTGATCTGGTTCGGAAATTCTTCTCACATTTTCTTCAGTAGATCCAGAAACCTGCAGGACCTCCAAGGAGATCTTCACTCTAGAGATCCGTTTATCTTTGTTCTGTGAAGTCGTCAGAACCAGAACTTCACAAACTAAACCAGAGTCATGACCGTTCACAGTGAAGACTTCCAGATTCTAAGTTAAAATCTGTTGTTTCCTCTGACATGAGATCCAGATTCAACAAACTGAAAACTTAATCAGAATATCCCCTAAAGGGGCGGGGCCTCCTATGACCTCATGGCGACGCCTCTGTCTGTTTGGGCAGGAATGATCCGGATCACCCTCTGAATCCTCCAAAGATCTGATGGTTTTTCATTTTATTTCATTCATTTTATTATTCCTTATCTTCTGTAAATATTGCATATTTTTTTACATTTCCTTATTTGATGTTAATGTCTAATGCTGCAACGGACAAATGTCCCAGCTTGGGACGAATAAAGTATTTTATTATCTATTTACTGACGTTCTCTGGTCTGTTATGATTAAGGTTCAGAAAGACACGAGAAAATGTGATGATGACGATGAAGGGCGGGACAAACGAGGTGACAGGAGGGTGGGATCTGTCTATACCAGGGCTCTGGGACAGGTCTAACTCCTGAGGCTGAAGCAGGAGGTCTGCTTTCATTCTGCTGCAGAAGCTCCTGCTCTGGAGTTGACCTTCAGCCTGAGGCAAACGCAGCTCTGGCTCCCCCTGGTGGAGGGTTAATGTACAGAAACACAAACACCTCTGCTGTGATGGGCCCCCCTGCCAGGAGCCCCGCCGGCGAGCGGCTTCTGCTTTCCTGTCCTCCTGCTGCCTCAGACGGATCAGATCTCCTCAGACCAAAGAGAAAACAGGCCGGCGCTCCGAAAACCGCAGCTTCACACCACCCGACACCTCCTGACACCTCCTCTCACCTCCTCTCACCTCCTCTCACCTCCTCTCACCTCCTCTCACCTCCCGACTCCACCAGCAGAGCCGTGCAGGGAGACGCTGCTGGCTTTGGCCGTCACGAGGATCTGCTGACTTGATTCGAGACGCTTCTCAGGATCCTGCTGCTTTTGTGCTGATCTAGACGGTTTCTACGGCAACGGCTCCGATAAAAAACGTGTTTAGATCAAAGTCAATAAACTGATGTGAACTTTATTCCATCAGGAAGGAGCTGAAGTGTCCGGACACATTTCCTTCTAACCGCACAACATCGGAGCCTTCAGACTGCAGGGACCTTTACGACCTGTAGGGGGCGCTCTCTGACCCCCGTCCTCTGACCCCCGTCCTCTGACCCAAAGGAAACCGGATTTTGGATCCATGTGTCGCGTTCCCAATCGCTGCGTCTGGATGTGAACCGTCTGAACACTCAAGTTGATTTTAAAAATATTTTCTTTAGAGGATTCATGTAAAACTGTTTCCATGGAAACAGTTGAATCTTTGGATAAAGAACCTGCTAGCCCGTTCTGTGCTTGAGGTCAGGGGTCACATGACTTTGGCGCCGTTTGTCAATGATTTAATGGCGAGTTCGGTGACGTCTCGTCTTCATCTGATCTTTTCATCCTTTATGAAAGTGAACCGAAACGTTCCACAGAAATACAAAGAAAGGAAAATCAAACATCTTCAGAGCAGAAGGAGAACAGATCTGGTTGTGGGTTCAATTCCTAGAACGGACACTTTGAGCAGGACACACACTCCACCCTGTGAATCCACCGGTTGACCTCTACTGGATAAATGTTCTGTTACATGAAAATATGAAGATTCTGTCCAGCAGAATGACGTCATGACGCAGAGAAACGGTGAGTTCTGACCTGAACCGGACCGGCATGGATCCCGAAACCACCAGCAGAACCGCTGAGGAGGACGGACAGCAGCGAGGTCACCAGCAGGGGGCAGCAGACATGCATCTGCAACCAGAACCAAGGAGAACCAGAGGAGAGGTGAGACCAGCAAACGCAACCCAAACACACAGTACCACAAACACACAGTACCACAAATACACAGTACCACAAATACATAGTACCACAAATACACAGTACCACAAATACATAGTACCACAAATACACAGTACCACAAACACACAGTACCACAAATACACAGTACCACAAATACACAGTACCACAAACACACAGTACCACAAATACACAGTACCACAAACGCACAGTACCACAAATACACAGTACCACAAACACACAGTACCACAAACGCACAGTACCACAAATACACAGTACCACAAACACACAGTACCACAAATACACAAACTAGAACCACCAAAAAAACAAACAACTTTGTGTGAACAAAAACCACAGATATACAAAAAAACGGAAGTTCTGCACATATAAAGAAAACAGGACGTGAACAGAAGCAAATGTTTTAAAAAACACTTCAAATAAAACAACAAGAAAAGGGCGGGAAAAACGCCGAAGCAGAAACACTTCCTCACATCTGAACGTGACTCGGATACAAACGTATCGAACACAGTCAAAGAAAATCCTCCTAATTATCTCAGATTTCTGTGTCGACAAAAAGTTTATAAAACAAAAAAAAAACGTTGAAACTTTTCACACTTTTAATTTGGCGGGAAAACTGATGGAAATCCCAGGAGAAAATCTGAAAAACTGAAGCAAAGCCGAGTGTAACCGAAAAGACATGAAACACACACACAGAGATAGACAGACACACACACCCCAACACACCCCCACACATACACACACACACAGAAACACACACAGAGTTTGAGGCCTGAAACTGATTGTCCAGCAACATCTTCTAATTTTAGCATTTTCCATCCCTCCAAATAAACGCCTTTTGATTGTCACTTGTTCTCCTGCTGACGTGCACGTTCCTGCTGACGTGCACGTTCCTGCATTCCCTCCAACATCAAACACACACATGACACCAGCAACACAACGTCTGCTGTCACGCAGACACTTGTCGAGCGTGACGTCCTAACAGAAAGTCCTGGAGGCTTTAAGATGAAGAGAATGAGGAGCAACATCATGTCCGTGCACGTGTGAGGGCACGTGCACGCACACCTGCTCAGCAGAAACAGGAAAGCGTGTCAGACAGGAAAAAGCCTGAAAAGCTCCAACACCATGCTTTTATTTTGGTAGGAAGGACAGAGGTTAGTGTAGAAGCGGCGCAGCGGGGGAGGGGCTCCTTAGCACCGCCCCCCCATCATTCATGCGCTCTCCTACCTCGAGCGTGGAGCAGACCTCCTCCTCTTCTCTGCCTTCCTCAGAGTCCTCCTGGTCTTTTATAGCAGCTGCTGTCCAATCAGGAGCCTCCGCTCTGCTGACGTCACAGCCTGACCCCTCCCCCGTTACCTGTCAGTGAACGGTCCCAGGAGCAGAGACATCCCATCCTGGCCTTTAAAATAACCCCCCCGCCCTCACAGGCCCGCTCCAGGATCCGGTTCTTCCTCAGCGGGACAGGACCGGTCCTGGACACGCCGCATCTGTTTCCATGGAAACGCCCTGACCTTCCTTTACTCTCCGTCCTCAGAACGCGGTAGAACACGACGGCAGACCTCAGTGGAGAAGGTCGGCGTGTTTTTCTGATGTTTACGCTGAAGTTTGGACCCTTTTTGGAACCGGTTCCTTCCAGTCCCTCAGCTGTTTGATGTTGATGCGTTGGAGCTCCGCCCATCTGACCTTTCTGCCCGTCCTGCGGCAGGTCGACCAGGACTCTGATGCGGGTCGATCCGGTTCTATTTACACCTGGACTGACTCGCGTTCTGTCGGCTGGTTCTGCCGGGCTTTCCTCAACAAAGCGGGCTTTGGTGACCCGTCCAAGGACACAGCGGACGGGGATTCGAACCCCAGGACCAAGTCAATGTCAGTCGGCGGCTCGTCAGGATCTCCATCTGTTCTTCTCCTGCGTTCAGTTGCATGGTCCGGATGACGTTTGGTTCTGGTTCTGGAGCAGAGTTCTAGTGGATGTGAAGCTGGAACCCTTCTCCTCTCTATCTCCATGTTCGTGACGTCCCTCCAGAAAGCAGAAAGCTGAGGTCCAAAAGTGGGTCAGACTGATGCTGCAGGAGCTAATGGTGGACCATGCAGGACACCGGGCCTTCAGAACCAGGACTTTGGACCAGCGCCTGGGGCTGAAGGCTGAGTCTCAGGCGTCAGTGACTGGATCAAATACTTCAGAAGCTCCAGGCGTAGAAGCCTCATCCTCAGGAGATGTTTCTCCTTCTCAGCGGTTCTGAGACTCCTGCGGTTCCGAGAACAGGAGGTCCGATTGTCTTCCAGCTGAGATCTGCTGGAAAAAGGAGGTTCTGGTTTGTTTCCCAGCAGGAGCTGCAGTTCAGACTCTGGTGTTTGGAGATCAGGTGACTCTGATATGACGGATGAGGGTTTTCCTGGATGTTCCCGCCCTGCACCTCCTCCCCTCCCCCTCCAGGTTGACTCAGCTGAGCTGCAGCTGTGTTTGGATCTGAGCACGCGAGCGCCCCCTGCAGGTGAACCGTGCAAACAGACGGCCATCCTCAGTCCTCCTTCTCCCGAGATGATGAGGAGGTGCTGGGGATGTCCAGGTCTGCTATAGCCGCGATGCCCAAACGTTTCCTCGTGAGGACCACAAAACCTCCCTGATGGGGGCGGGGTCGGTTTGTGGGCTAACAGGAAAAGTGTAACAATCACAGCATGAATGTAAAGATTTACGGTTTTCCAGAAAACCACATTTTAATTAAATAATTTCTACAATGTTTATAGAAAAATAATAATACTAAAACATTTAAATACTAGATATACTGTATTACCTGTGATAATGTTACTGTGAATGCTGAATGTGGCAGCTGAAGATGATAGTGCTGAAAATGATGAAACTCAGAACTAAAAACACTGAAATGTAAATGCAGAAGTTGATAGCTGAAATGACTGAAGCAAATAGCTAGAATATTAGACAAACTCCATGATAGCCTAAAAAACACTAAATCAGCCAAACCAGCTGAAACATGAGCCTAAAGGCCAAATTAGCAAAAAAACAATAACATTCTTGTTTAAAAAACTGGAAAAGCTTAAATTGGCCAAAAGAGCTAGCATGTAGCTGAAATACTGGCTAAACTCCAAAACAGCCAAACAGAAGTCTTCAAAAGCCAATAAAACTCCTTCACCTGCAGTGAAATCTTCCAGTTAAGGAGGATGAGATCAGATCAGAGGAACCTCCTCCTGTCCCTGAGGAACACCTCCTGTCCCTGAGGAAAACCTCCTGTCCCTGAGGAACACCTCCTGTCCCTGAGGAACACCTCCTGTCCCTGATGAACACCTCCTGCTCGTTTTGCCGTTCCTCGACTGAAACTGTCCATCATCTTTTTGGTATTTCACTTTCACTCAACGTTGACAAGATCTGACCTGTTTTATAACATTCCACTGATGTACAGACTATCAATTATTCAATGAGCTCGTGCTTTTTGGATATTTTGTTAAAAAGAAAATGTACGTAGATAACTTACTAATAATTGTGACTAAATATTTCATTCATAAGTGTAAATATGCTAATAAAAAAACAATGGTTTATGTTGTTCAGAAATAAATGACTGTATATAAATGGTATTGAATCTGCACTAACAAAAAACCGTTAGAACAGTTTAGCAGAATCCTTTACCTTTATTATTTATTTGTTTACCTGATTTATTTTGCGCTTATTGTGGCTTCATTTAATATTTGTATTCAGTTTCTTAGCAAATTAGTGTCAATGTTCTGTATGTCAGGATTGTCAGAGTCCCGTGCTGCTCTGGAGCCTGTTTTCTCAGCATCCTCCAGCAGGGGGAGCCAGAGCTGCAGCTTCCTGTAAAGATCTGCAGCTTCCTGTAAAGATCTTCAGCTTCCTGTAAAGATCTGCAGCTTCTTCTGCAGTTGAACTTTGATCTGTCTCAGTGAGGACAAGATGTGATGAAGAAGAGTCTCATCTGGAGCAGATGTTCTCTTTCCTCGCTGACGAGGATCCATCTGAACATTCTGCCCATGTTTGGAACTCAGAGACTCACCCTGTCACGTGACTTCCTGTAAGGGGGCGGAGCTTAGGAAGTGAAAGCATTTTCCTGCTGTGTGGAGGGACGAATGTCTGCGTGTGTTTGTGTTTCTACACTAACTGATGAACATGAGCTGTTCAGAGGAAGAGGAGACCTTCAGGCCGGAGGAGGGGAAGCCCTCTGCTGGGGGGTCTGAAGCCTTCAGGCCTGATCCTGGATCCTCGGTGTCAAAGTAAGCTTCACCTGCAGGTCTCAGCCTGACAGCTGCGCAGACGCCTCCTGCTGGAATGCAGACTGGGTTCTCCTCGTGTGGTTCTCCTCAGGTCGCTGTGGGGGCTCCTCTGCCCTCCTGTGACCTTCAGAGGAGATCCTTTGAACTAGAATTCAGTATTTAAGCCTCGTGGTGCTTTGACGTGATGATGATGTCCTCTGAGTTCTGGGGTTCCCCCTTTGACCTGAGGCGTCGCCGGTGACACAGAATCTTTCACATACTGTAACTTTTCAACCGTTAAGAAGATAATTCCAGGAGATTTCCTTCACAGTCTACTGGAATTACAATAATCATGTTATCGGTGGAAAAGTTACAGTAGATCAAAGAGCAGAAACACTGGAGCTCTGGTGTTAAAACGGTAATTTAGGTTCAAAATACGAATATCACAAACCAACCTAAAGAAATGGACTATAAACTCGGTCCGGTTCTCTTTTGTAGTAACTAAAAATGCACCACAACTATTTTAGAACTGCATCTAATATGAATAGAAAAATTGAATTTCTTACAAAATATTTCTATAAACATACAGAAAAGTAGAGAGGATTGAAGCTGAGTGACCACCACAGTCACTCTAGTGATACTGTCTGAGCAACGGGACAGCAGCTCATTGTTTCCTGTTATACCAATTTAATGAGTCAAAGAATGAATTTAAACAATAAAATTGAGATTCAGAACTTTATTAAGGACCATCAGAACATCATTAGAACCTTCAGAACTTCATTAAAACCTTTAGAACTTTATTAAGAACCTTCATAACTTCGTTAAGATCCACCAGATCTTCATTAAGAATCTTCAGATTTCGTTTAAGGAGCAGTGAGGAGATGGTAGGACGTTCAGAAGAAGTCCAGAATCAGACTGCAGTTCCTGTCTGATGTTTGCAGAGGTCAGACGCTCCCGGAGAGAGTCTCGTCTGCAGCGTCCAGCTGTGGATCCATGAAGAGCGACAGATCCAAAGGTCAACCTGAAAACTTCCGTTCTGGACCTGGATGTTCAGACCCAAGGTAGGTCTCAGAATCTGTCATCTAAGTTTATTTCCCATATTAGTCTCCAGCAGAGTCTCCATGGTCTGATTCAGACATTAACAGAGAAGAACCTCGTTAGGAACTAGCAGGATTACCTGATGTTCTCAGATGTTGGATGAAGATCAAAGAAATACAAACGTCTGATTGATGTCTTAGCTGGTAGTTTGTAGAAAACTCTTTTCATCACCAAGAAACCTGGCCAGAGGAAGACCCGCCCCGCTCTGAGGATCCCAGTTTGTCCGACTGACGTCTGAAGTCTGGATGGTCAGAGACTCTGCGATGCTCGTTGAAGACCTTACTCCTCCCTCTGGTGGTTGATTTGATTCCTCTGGTCGTCCCTGAAGACCAGGTTAAAATCCCAGAAGAGTTTCCAGGGACAGTGAGGAGATGGCAGGACGTTCAGAAGACGTCCACAATCAGACTTCAGTTGCTGTCTGATGTTTGTGTTTGCAGAGGCCAGATGCTCCCATCTGTGGCGTCCAGCTGTGGATCCATGAAGAGCGACAGATCCAAAGGTCAACCGGAAAACTTCCGTTCTGGATCTTCAGACCCAAAGTAGGCCTCAGAGTCTCTCATCAGAACTTATTTTGATATTTTTGATGGTCAGAGACCCAGCGCTGGTCTTTGAAGCCCTTACTCCCCACCCCCTCTGTTGGTTGAGTGTGATTTTGTTTTTCTCTGTTGAGTAAATGTTTTAAACGTGTTTGCAGAGCTCCGCCCCTCACTCAGGGAGGCCGCCCTGCAACAGTCATCTGTGAGTCCCTGAAAAGTAACAAATCCAGAGAATACATCATCAACTTCCCACATGATCCTGGGTCCTTAAAGTCCAGGTACGAACCAGTTCTCTGGACTGATATGAGCTCAGGCAGATCAAAGTTCTCCAGAACCTTTAGTGCACATCAACAGATCCAGTCCAGGATTTCTCAAAGGAAGTCTTGATGAAACACGAGGATCTGTTGTGACCGTCTTCGTCTCCGTCTTCTCTCTGGTGTCCACAGAAAGAGGACGAGGAGAGATGTTTCTGAGGAGGAGCCGTCTTCCTTCTGCGTTTTATGCCAGGACGTCCTGAAGGATCCGGTCTCCACCTCCTGTGGACACTGGTTCTGTAGAGGGTGCATCACTTCTCACTGGGACCAGTCTGCTGGATCCGGAGTCCGGTCCTGTCCTCACTGTGGTTCCATGAAGATCGACAGATCCAAAGGTCTACCTGAAAACTTCCTTTCTGGACCAGGATCTTCAGACCCAAAGTAGGCCTCAGAGTCTTTCATCAGAACTTATTTTGATATTTTTGATGGTCAGAGACCCAGTGCTGGTCTTTGAAGCCCTTACTCCCCACCCCCTCTGTTGGTTGAGTGTGATTTTTTTTTTTCTCTGTTGAGTCAACGTTTTAAACGTGTGTGCAGAGCTCCGCCCCAATCCCAAAGATGCCAATCCATGAAAGGCTCCATCAAGTTCCCACATGATCCTGGGTTCTTAAAGTCCAGGTACGAACCAGTTCTCTGGACTGATATGAGCTCAGGCAGAACAAAGTTCTCCAGAACCTTTAGTGCACATCAACAGATCCAGTCCAGGATTTCTCTTAGGAAGTCTTGATGAAACACGAGGATCTGTTGTGACCGTCTTCGTCTCCGTCTTCTCTCTGGTGTCCACAGAAAGAGGACGAGGAGAGATGTTACTGAGGAGGAGCCGTCTTCCTTCTGCATTTTATGCCAGGACGTCCTGAAGGATCCGGTCTCCACCTCCTGTGGACACTGGTTCTGTAGAGGGTGCATCACTTCTCACTGGGACCAGTCTGCCGGATCCGGAGTCCGGTCCTGTCCTCTCTGTGGTTCCACATTCATAACCGGTGAGTGCGTTCAGAGTTCAGAGGAGCATTTCTGGAAAAGTTCAATTCAGCTAAAACCACAGTACTAAACTGGTTCAAAACGTACTTACAGGAAATATTTGGTGTCAATTGGTAACTTCACTTCTGAGCCAATAGAAATTACATGTGGAGTGCCCCAAGGCTCCATCCTGGGACCACTTCTATTTAACATCTACATGCTCCCACTGGCCCAGGTTATAAAGAACAACAACATTAGTTACCATAGCTATGCAGATGACACACAGATATATATTAGACTGACACCAGGAGACCGAGGCCCTGTACAGGCTCTTGGTAAATGCATTGAGGACATTAATGACTGGATGTGTCACAACTTACTTCAATCAAACAAAAACAAAACTGAGGTTATTGTCTTTGGGGCTAAAGAAAAAAGGTTGGACGTCACTACAGAGCTTCAATCTATTCAACTAAAAACTACCAACCAGGCCAGAAACTTGGGTGTAGTGATAGACACAGACCTACATTTGATAAACACATTAAGGCAGTCACTACATATCTGATGTGTTTTCTGTAGTTCAAGTTATTCAAGTCATAAACTGACCAATCAGATGTTTCAGTAAAAGTAGGTGGAGCCTGGTGGCCCCCACTTCCAATGACTGAAACATTTGATTGACAGATTTCGTGTAACCCGATTTCAGGTGGTTGGGGCGTTATAGAGTACCTAATAAGAACTAAGGAGTTCAGAGAAAAAAACACGAGTTAAATTTGATCCAAATTTCCAACAAGCTCACTCCTCATTGGTGATGGTGGTTGCCATAGAAACAATGACTTAGACTGAATGTGACGACTGAATTGACTTGATTTGGTTGGAGCCGGAGGTTTTCTCTGGATGACATCACACTCACTCCGTCCAGTTCTCTGATACAGTCTGTGGACAGGAAGGGACAAAAACACTGGAACATCCGTTCTGACCCAAAAGGACGAGTCTGAAACTGGAGCTATGGCGTGAGAAACAAACGCCAGCAGTCCAGGTCCAGAGGAGCATAGCTCCTCTGACTAGGGCTCCACAAACAATTTTAATAGTCGACTTCTCACTGATTACTTTTTATTTTCAATTAGTCAACTAATGGGATCATGCTTGAACTGAACCTAAAACACACATCTTAACCCTGATTAGCTCTACGTTGAAGTGTCTAAGCTACATGCTAACTAAAAACAAAGACAATCGTTTATTAACCCTTTAATGAATCCTGGAGCTTCTGTCCTTGACTTGTTTCTGACATTAAAACCAGAATTAAATCAAATTAAGTCGCCATCTGAAACAAAGAAACTATCTTTCACTAAAGATAAAGTTTTGGTCTCACGGACTTAAATATAACTAATGTGCATTTTGTTTGTATTGAGCTTCTCTTCACTCTGACTCTGTAGAACTCCAGACTGTACGATTCTCTGCTCGATGCAGGAAAGTGATGATTTCTACTTGATGTCTTTAGAGAGCAGATGTTCTTTAAGCAGAGACGTTTCACTCTGATGGCTGCAGGGATGCACACAAATCATTTAGCTACGATATTTGGCTAATGTTAGCTTAGCTAGACGATGATCCCTCTTCGGTGTGATCAGTCGGTCACAAAGTGCTTCCTCTTCAGGTGTTCATGATCACTGTAGAACTGCTGTGGAACAAGAGTTCTGCCTTTCAGAGATTTCATTGAACTCCTTTTTTTAATGTTTCTTCAAAGCTCCGCTGACGTGTTGTCATGTTACCCGAGTCTTCCTAGAACTTCCTGTGACATCACTGCTGACCCGGATTAGCACTACTGAGCATGTGTGTCCCAGACGATGGCAGACGCAGCATTAGAAAGTGTGCACTGTAGTTTTGAGATAAAAAAAGACTAATTGACTATTTAAGTAGTCGACGACTATTTTAATAGTCATAGTCGTGACTAATCAACTAATCATGGCCGCCCTACTAGCAATAGTCTGCTGTAGTCTCAGGGTCCTCGCTTGATGTAGTTCACTTCCAGCTTATCCCTTTCGGGGTCGCCACAGCCTAACTCCACCCACTGTTTCCCATCAGTGATTTGGCAGAGTTTTACGCCGGATGCCCTTCCTGACACAACCCTGTACTTGAGGGGCACAGGGACCCAGTTAGGCAGCAGCGTCAAGGGTCTAAGGACCCAATCTGGGTGGGGATCAGCGGACAACCCTGGGAATCGAACCCAGGGCTCCTGCGTGTCAGCCCTTCACCTAGCCCACTGAGCCACCCAGCCACTAGGGTCCTCGCTTGATGAAGGTTACATTTTTAAAAAACAAACTTAATTCTCCAAACATAAACTATACGTGTGAAGCTCCATCTTCATGGACGTTATTTCTCATCCTACAGGAAGTGAAAATATGACAGAAGACCAAAACCACCAACACACTTTACTGACAGACATGACTGAGTGTCTCCAGAGTGTTTGTCGTTTCGCTATTTAAATCCAGTGGCGAGCTGGATGAGTTCTACCAGAAGGTTAGGATTTAAAACTAAGTCTGACAGACTAGTGTTTCAAGCAAAGATCAACTCAGCAGAACATGAGCAGGCCTGTCTGCAAACACCAGAACATCCAAAGTCCAAAATGAGACTTAAGACCAGCTGATAGGTTGCATTTTGAAAATGAAACTTTTGCTGGTGTTTTTTTTGTTGGACACTCATGAAAGAGTTTCTTTCTATGTTGTCTTTCTTCGGCAGATGTCGGTCTGCAGGAGCTCTTAGATGAACATCGGATCAGTTTGAAGGGAAGATATGAACATACAACTGAAGAATCCGGAAAAGAAATGCTTCTAAACCGGATCTACACGGAGCTCTACATCACAGAGGGACTGAGAGAAGACGTTCAGACCCAACATGAGGCGAGGCAGATGGAGACCTCCTCCAAGACCAACAGGCTTCATGATGCTCCAATCAGGAACCAGGACATCCTGAAACCTTTACCTGACCAACATGGACCCATCAGAGTGGTTCTGACCAGCGGCGTCGCTGGAGCTGGAAAAAGCTTCTCGGTGCAGAAGTTCACTCTGGACTGGGCCGAGGGCTCGGAGAACCAAGACATCAGTGCTGTGGTTCCTCTTTCCTTCAGGGAGCTGAACCTGATCAGAGATGAGCAGCACAGTCTTCTCACTCTGATCCAGCGGTTCCATCCAACGTTCCAGAAGATCCCAGCAGAGCAGCTGTCTGTCTGTAAACTTCTGTTCATCTTTGATGGTCTGGATGAAAGCAGACTTTCTCTGGACTTCAGCAACAGTCAGGTGGTGTCTGATGTCACCCAGAAGTCCTCCATCAATCTGCTGCTGATAAACCTCATCCAGGGACGTCTGCTTCCCTCAGCTCTGGTCTGGATCACTTCCAGACCTGCAGCAGCCAATCAGATCCCTCCTTCATGTGTGGACAGACTGACAGAAGTACGAGGCTTCAATGATGCTCAGAAGGAGGAGTACTTCAGGAGGAGATTCCCAGATGAAGAGCTGTCCAGCAGAATCTTCTCCCACATCAAGAGCTCCATGTCCCTCTACATCATGTGTGAAGTTCCAGTCTTCTGTTACATCACTGCTGTGGTTCTGGAGAACATGCTGACCACAGAGCAGAGAGGAGAGCTGCCCACCACCCTGACTGACATGTACTCACACTTCGTGATGGTCCAGACAAAGAGGAAGAAGAAGTACAAGCAGGAACATGAGAAGACCCCACAGGAGCTGGCAGAGGCTGATAGGGAAGTCCTTCTGAAGCTGGGAGACCTGGCATTTGAACATCTGGAGAAAGGAAACATCATGTTCTACCAAGAAGACCTGCAGCAGTGTGGTCTGGATGTCACCGAGGCCTCAGTGTACTCTGGAGTTTGTACTGAGATCTTCAGAAGAGAGTGTGAGATCTTCCAGAAACCGGTCTACAGCTTTGTTCATCTGAGCGTTCAGGAGTTTCTGGCTGCAGTCTACATGTTCCACTGTTACACCAACAAGAACACAGAGGTGATGGAGGACTTCCTGGAAGATCAAAGAAACATCTCATCTCTGGATGAGTTTCTGAGAAAAGTCATGGAGATGTCCCTGCAGAGCAAAGCTGGACATCTGGACCTTTGTGTTCGCTTCCTCCATGGCCTCTCTGTGGAGTCTAACCAGCGGCTCTTAGGAGGCCTGCTGGGTCAGACGGAGAACAGTCCAGAAACCATCCAGAGAATCATCAACAACCTGAAGATGGTACAAAAGGATGATGAACTACCAGAGACCGAGTCACTGCCATGGCAGATGATGAGTGGAGACAAAATCTCTCCTGACAGAAGAATCAACATCTTCCACTGTCTGATGGAGATGAAGGAGCTCTCAGTTGATCAAGACATCCAGGAGTTCATGAAGTCAGAGAACAAATCAGAGAAGAGACTGTCTGAGATCCACTGCTCAGGTCTGGCCTACAAGCTGCAGATATCAGAAGAGGTTCTGGAGGAGCTGGACCTGGACACATACAACACGACAAACGAGGGTCGACGGAGGCTGATCCCAGCTGTGAGGAACTGCAAGAAGTTCAGGTGAGTCCTTTGTGTATGAACACACCTCGTGTTTCAATGACATAAAGGTTCATAGTGTTAAAGACTTTAGCGTGAAACCGGCAGCTGTTTTTCTTCTGGAGTTTTTGCTTGTAATGTAGAAAACATCAAGAGTTAAAGGTCAGGAGATCCACTGCCACGTTGAACAAACACCTTCACTGGAGACACGCTATAGTTGAAAGTATGCAGGTCTGACAGAGACAAACCAAGATGAAGTTTTCATCTTCACTTCATTTATTTATGAAGTACCAGCTCCAGCTGAGGTTGCCAGGATATCTGAAGCCATCAGACAGAACTTCATCATTATGGTGATGACCTGAAGCAGAGTTATGGTATTTGGACTTAAGAGGTTCTTCCTTGAAACATTCTCCTCGTCCAAGTGGCTTCATAATCAGACGACCAAAGACACTTGGATGATTGAAGAAACGTTTTAAGAAAGAAGATTTGAAGTCCAGATGCCATTACTCAGCTTCAAGACATCGTCACAGGAAGAAATGAGAACCTTACCGCCATTGTGATGATGTCACTCAGTTCATTCCATCAAACCAATAAAGCCAAGTTATCCAAAGGCTGTGTTTGTAAGAATAATGAAAGTTACAGGCACTTATGACGGCTGGCTGGAATCATACAACGCTAAGTCTTTCATTTATCTCTTCCAACTGTGAGTACATCTTGTTCTAGTATCAGGTAGCGACAGTCCAGTGTGAGCACCAAGGCCTAAAAGCACATTCAAGAACCCTCGTTCAACATGATAAAGGTTTGTCTGAACGACAGCAGCCTCTAGAAGAGACCGACAGATTACATGGAGTGGTCTCTATTCTGGCCATGAGAGAGGGACTATTGGTCTGCCTAGAAGAGGTTCTGGCAAACCATTTGGCGCCTCAGGAGGGGAAAGCAGTTTTCAGTGAAGGGGGGAGCTGTTGACTCAGACTGGGGACACTGTCGGGTGATGGAAGGAATACTTTGAGGATCTCCTCAACTCTGCTGATACACTTTCCATTGAAGAGGCAGAGGCTGAGGACACTGGGGTGGAACTGTCCATCACCCAAGCTGAGGTCACTGAGGTAGTCAAAGAGCTCCACGGTGGCAAGGCTCCGGGGGTGGATGAGGTCTGCCCAGAGTACCTCAAGTCTCTGGATGAAAACCGCTAAATAGCAGATTCTGGAGAGACGCTGGCCTCGCGTTGAAGATGGACAAACACTGATCTGCTGGAACATCTGATATCTGACAAAAGAGGAATAGTATTGACTGCAACAACAAGAGAGCAGGATGTAGATCGACAATAATAATCAGAGGAAAGGTTTACTTGAAGAAGGCTGTGGAAAATACTTCTAGGATACATCCTAGGAGAACCCCCCAGGGGTTTCAGAGAGACAGATGGAGGAGAGGACGTGAAGTAACCTGAAAAATGTTGAAGTCAGCCACAGAAAAAAACATTTTTAACGGTTTTGTTTCATCTCATAGATCTGGAGATCACCTGTCCTTGTCTTCACAGACTCACCAACTGTGGACTCTCAGAAACGGACTGTGGAGTCGTGGCTTTAGCCCTGAAGTCCAACCCATCCCACCTGACAGAACTGGACCTGAGCAAGAACCAGCTGAAGCCTTCAGCAGTGGAGCTTCTGTGTGCTGGACTGCAGAGTCCAAACTGCCGACTGCAGATTCTCAGGTCTGTTGGTTGGTTCCTCTCTCAAGGCGGATTTCATTCCAGCTTCAGGAAATTCATAGCAGAAAACATCTCTGCTGCCTCTGTCTCCACACTCTTCGTTCTTCAGGACAGAGTGGACTTCCCATCCTGTTGAAGTTTCTTTCTTCTGCACTTGTTATCTTTGAAAACCGTTAAGGTTGATGTGATTTATCTGCTGTTGTCCCTCCCCTCTGGGGACGTCAGCATTCTGACAAAGCTCCTGACTGAAGAACCTCCAGAGCTGCTGACTGGACTGTTGTCCTGCAGTCGATCACTTGAACCCACCTGCTCCTCCACAGACCTTCTCTCTCTGTTTCCATCAGGTTGGTGCGCTGCAGTCTGCTGAAGAACAGCTGTGCTGCTCTGATCTCGGCTCTGAAGTCCAACCCGTCCCATCTGATAGAACTGGACGTGAGCAACTGCGACCTGCACGATTCAGGACTGATTCTCTTGAGCAGTTTTGTGGAGAGTCCTCAGTGCAGACTGCAGATTCTAAGGTCAGCTTCTGTGTTTGAGTTCAGATGATGATGATCAAACATGTCTGCAGATCACCTTAGTTCTTCTGCTTCTCAGTAGAAAGCAGAGAAGAAGAACCGGTTCTGGATTTACTGGGTTTTGAGCAAAGCAGCTTCTCTGTTGGAACTTCCTCTGACTGGAATGTTGTTCTCAGGTTGGAACGCAGCACTTTGTCCGATGTCGGTTTTATTGCTCTGGGATCAGCTCTACAGAACAACCCGTCCCATCTGACAGAACTGGACCTGAGCATGAACAAAAACCTGCAGGATCCTGGACTGATTCATCTGTGTGACTTCCTGAAAGACCCCCGCTGCCACCTGCAGGTTCTCAGGTGAGTTTTCTGTCTGCTCAAGTTGGTTCTTTATGTTCACCAGTTAAAGGGTCCAGGTGTGGTCCCCGCCGGGGTCTCCAAAGAGAACCGGTTCTCTGTGACGGTTCATTCACAACTAAACTCTGCATCCTCAGTGGCGTCACAGATGGGGGGATTGGCTTGTCTGTCACTCATGGGTTTGATGTTCTTGTCTGTTCTCCTGTGGAGTGCTGGGTCAATCAGCAGTTAAAGACTGAGGCTGATTACTATGGTTAGATTTAAAGAAGTGGTTGAACAACTGTTGGAGCTGCAAACTAAGCAGTAGATCCAGAATGTCTTCAGAACCACAGGAACACTAAGGCCCGATCCGAACCGCCCTCACCTGCTGCTCCTCACCTCAGATTCCTGTTCCTCACTGGTGTGGAGGAGTTTCTAAGGTTATGAACAGGTTATGATGAAAAATAATCTGCAAAGTTTCCTCTTTTAGTGGTTAGTTTGAAGGTTGAATGTCAACATGGTGCAGATCCATCAATCTACTCCGTTTTAGCAGTTCTTTCTGTTCGTTAAGTTTATCGTTAGAAAGGTGAAAGACTGGAAAACGCTCGATTACATCACTTCCTGCATCTTCTGGATCCAGGTTAAGGGGCTGCGATTTCACAGCCATCAGCTGTAAAGCTCTGGCCTCAGCTCTGAAGTCCAACCCGTCCCACCTGGCACAGCTGGACCTGAGAGACAACTACTTGGAGGATTCTGATGTTCAGCAGCTCCAGGATCTGCTGGAGAGTCCAGACTTCCAGCTGCAGACTCTGAGGTGAGTAGAGAGCTGGAGTCGGTCCAGCTGCTGTTGGCGGTTATGCAGCTTCTGGGTGAAGCTCTGAACAGAAGCTCCAGCCGCTGAAGGAGACTGGAAGCTCCTGCTGCTTTTCTGCTGCATCCTTGGAGAAACTTTTCTCTTGTCTTCTCTGCAGCACGGAGTCATGGTGACAGCCTGATCCCTTCTCCTGATGGAGGAGCTGCTGGTCTGCTGAGGAGTTCCTGGGAGGAAGAGACGACCGTGACACTGGAGCTCCACGCGGTGGACAGATGGAGAACTGCAGCTGATCTTCTGATGTTGACGTCAGGAAGCAGAATTCTCTCTTGCAGCTACTGATAAAAAAAAAAAAATGTTAACTTTATTTTGTTTTATTGAGTATTTAAAAGAGATTATTTTCTTGTTATGGGTGCAGGTATTTGGATGTGTGTGTTTACATGTGTTGTATGGCAACCAAAAAGGACAATTTTACACCAGGAAACACAACAGAGAAACTGCATGACTTCTAATGAGAATGCAGGAGTTTTTTTACATATTTAAAAGGGGAGTGCAAAATATATCACTTATTTTATTTTTGTATTTAATGGAACGCCTTAATGAGATGATGTTCTATGATGTGTCATGAAGTGAGATAAATTTTATTTGAATTAATGCCAAAGCTCAGGACAGACAGCGTTTGTTATCCAGTTCAGTGTTTAAATCCAGCTGAGGAGCACTACCATTTAGTCAAGTCCATCTTCTTCTTGTGGTGACTTCTGTTGAATGTGTTTGTTTACTTAATGTTTTACAAATATTACATTTTCATAACATCATTAAATCATTTGAGTATCGTGATGTATTTCTATGTTCTTAAGATCACAAGATGAACACATTTTTAGTCACTCTGGATCCATATTTCAAACATTATCCTATGGGATTAAACCTCCAGGTTTGGATCCTGATTTTAAATCATGTATTTCAAACCAAATTTGATCCTAAAGATCAGGCCTTGGTGGTCCAATCCTGCCTTAAATCCGTATTAAAGGTCTATGTCAGGTATTTCAGAACTTTAAATCTTGAACCAGTTTGATCCTGAAAATAAGGATTATTCTGATCCCAGCTTAGAGAAGGATCTGAAGCTGATCCTGAGTCTGTTTCTTTGTTTAAAATGTATTACTTACTGAAACTTAATTCTCAGTTTTCAGATTGTACATATTGAAAAACTGAAAACTTAGAGTCCAATTCTAATGATGTTTTCCTTGATTATTTCACACACGTGCACACACATTTTATGTCATTTATGGATTTATAAAGTACCTTCCACTAGTCAAGGAGGTGAAAACTGCTGGGAAAACAAACACAAAGCATTGTGCAATAGTAAAACAGAAAAAGAATAAAACCAAGTAAAACAATTTTACAACAGAGATAAAAACCAAAAGAAAATACAATAAAAGGCTAGGCTGATGCTAGACGGCTGTCATGGAGGAACAGTTCTTGAGATCAAGATCTCTTTAACGGTGGTGACCTGGCCAAGTGGTCAGCAGTTCCAAAAATAAAGTTAAGCAAAAAAATAAAATAATCAGTGAAATTGGAATTTGTACAAAATAAGATTCAAAGCTTAGGTGTAACAAAGTGACAGGGCAGGGTAATAACAGACATTTTGAAAGAGCAACAGTTGAGCAGCATAAAATCGGATAAAATGCAGTAGTTATACAGTGAAGTGCATACAGTGTAACGTATAACAGAACCTCCAGAACCTCCAGAACCTGGCGGTTCATGTGGGGAGGAGCTGCTGCCATGGCAGAATCCGGACTCATCTGCTGGATCTCTGCTCTCCTTCAAAGCCTGAAGAGATTCACAGGATCTTATTTCCTTTCAGTCTTCAGAGCTGAACCTCCAGCAGAACCGCAGTCTTCAGTCCTCAGAAGACCTCCTCTAATTATGAAAGAGAAGCAGAACATTGTTGTGGAGCCGGATGACAGAGGACCAGCAGGTTCTGGATCATCCAGCAGGGGGAGCCAGAGCGCTCCTCACAGAGATCCACTGCAGATTCCTCTCATTTCCACAGGAGAACCATTCTTCTAAACTACGGCCCGCGGGCCGGATCCGGCCCCCTCCATGTTTGGCCCGGCCCCCCGAAATACTTTGGCTAAATTAGACATTTTTCCAGTCTTTTTAGGCTAATTTGGCATTTAGCGAATATTTCCGCAACATGCTAGCTGTTTTGGCTAATCTAGGCTTTTTCATGTTTTAGGCCATTTTGAAGTTTAGCTAATATTTCAGATATATGTTGTTTTGGCTCATTTAGAAATTTATTATTTTTTTCAGCAAATTTGGCACTTCGCTAATATTTTAGCTAGCTATCAACTTCAGTGTTTTTAGCTATCAATTTAAGCCTCTTCAGCTGTTAATCTATCACAGGTAATGCTATATATCTAGTTTTTAAAATGTTTTAGTGTTATTTTTTCTATGAAGATTGAACAAAGGAATCATTTTTAATTTTACTTTATGTGGCTTCTGGAAAACCGTAAATCTTTACGTTTGGGCTGTGATTGTACACTTTCTCTGTTAGCCTACAAACCGACCTCGGCCCCCATCAGAGGAGAAAACAGTATTGTGGGCCTCACAAGAAAACGTTTGGGGACCCCTGATCTAAAAATGACTTCTCCTCCTGGAACACCAGAAGAAGAACGCTGAATAAAGAACAAAAGCTTCTGTCTTCCAGGAGGACAAAAGTCCGGTCTGAGGAACCAGGAGGACGATCCCGGACTTTTCTCAAAATGACCACATGACAGACGGAGCTCCGAGAAAAGCCTCAGGAACTTTTGTGATGAGTGGCCTCCAGAGAAGATCTCTTTACATCTGGGTTTTGGTTTGATTTGATTTCTGGAAAGTTCTCTTTAGAAAAGGCAGCGGCTGGGTGGCTCAGTGGACTAGGTGAAGGGCTGGCACGCAGGAGCCCTGGGTTCGATTCCCAGGGTTGTCCACTGATCCCCACCCAGATTGGGTCCTTAGACCCTTGACGCTGCTGCCTAACTGGGTCCCTGTGCCCCTCAAGTACAGGGTTGTGTCAGGAAGGGCATCCGGCGTAAAACTCTGCCAAATCTCTGATGAGAAACAGTGGGTGGAGTTACGCTGTGGAGACCCCGAGAGGGATAAGCTGAACGTGAACTACTCTCTTTAGAAAAGACATGATAATAATATAATTTATTAATCTTTATTAAAGATGGATTAATATAGTATGAAATGTTTCTCAGAAATCCTCTTTGGGTTTTCAGACATTTATTCTGGAAACATCAAAGTTTATCTTCTTCATGGATCTCCGATTGGTTCGCTGTTCACAGATGAACGCTGAAGGTGACCTCTGACCTGCTGGAGGCGAGGTGTTCCGGACCTTCTTTCAGGTCTGTCCTGATCCAGAACTGGTTTCTTCTGATGCTCCTCCTCGTTTGGTGGATGTGAAAGTTCTCCTGAGTAACACAGAGGAGGTCTCGGCTGATGTTCTGGGTCTGAATGAGTCACCTGAGCTTTGGCGGTTCAGGTATCTCCTCCCTGAGAAGACTCAGGTGTCTTCAGGAGACGGTCGCCACAGAAAATGATGCTGTCAGAAGATTCCAGAACCAGCAATGTTTCTCCAGTCCAGAAGATCCCGACTCCACACAGAGAACTCTGATCCACCAGGAGATCGAGGAACAAAGCCTGACGTCACCTGATCACAGCGGCTGAGCTGGACCGCCTGCAGAACTTCTGCAGAAGAAGCAGTTTTCCTCTGCAGCTTCAGTGAAGCACGGCCACAGAACCTTTAGAGGACAAACGCACTCACAACCGGGG
>NC_050524.1:858748-861901 GCF_002922805.2 Oryzias melastigma | reverse complement strand
ATTCGTCCAACAATGGCGGCCCGCTGCGAGCTCACGACCAGTTAAAGCCCCGGGACAGAGACAGAAGTTCCTGCTGACCTGGCTCGCCTGCGGTTCTGATCCGACTCTGAGGCGGGTTAACCAGCTGCTCCACACACTGATTTTGTTCCATTGGTGGTGAGGTTTTCCCTCTTCATCAGACTCATCAGAACCTGAACAGAACCTTTGGTTGAGAGTCCAGAACAGAACCTCATCCGACCCGGGTTTGAAGGGACACGAGTGTGACGTGTCTGTGTGAGAGATCAGTGTTTGTATTCCGTCTTCCTCTACTACTCTGACTGTTGTGATGCTGACTTCATTGTTATGGTCTTGGAGGATTCTGGTTCTGGTTCTGGTTCTTTTTTATTTCCAGCCCCTCTTCCTGCCCCACCTGTCACGGCCCTGTTCACCCTGCAGCCCCGCCCATCCATCGAGTGATTGACAGGCTTTGACTGACAGTTGGGATGCATGATGGGCCGTCAGCCATCTAACAAACACTTAAATGTTCCTCCAATTGTTCTAAGTCTAAGTTGCATTGGTATCTTGGTCCGGTTCAGGACTCGTACTCCAGATCCACCTGTGTGACAACAGAGACTTTAACTCACATATTTGTTATTTTTCCACTAACCACCACTAGAGGGCGCTGTCTGTGTGTGCGTCAGGATTTGTGAGTGACAGCAACGCCAGACAAAGCGCCACCTGTTTAGCATCAAGAAGTGATTCTTGTTTTTATTTTTCCTCCTCGGACAGGAAGTCGTCAAAGAGACTTCCTGAGAGACGGAAGTGCCGCTGACAGTACGTCAGTCAGCTCCTGCAGATGAGGAAGGAAGCTGAAGGTAAAAGTGACTGAATGATGTCATGAACCCAGACATGGAGACCGTGTACGATGCTTTTGTTCAGCTCTTCAAAAGAAATAATCCTGATCTCTGAACGTCATCCCAGCCTTCCGTTCATTGTAGAAAGATATACAGTCAATGCTTCCATGTGGCGATCAGGCTAAAACGTAATGGTAGCTCCGCCCACATGCGGCGGGAGCATCGAGTTTATGGAGACATTTTTGGACAAGCGTTGAACAACAAATGTGACGCCAAAATCTGCAGCTTGAATCGCGTTCGTGTGAATGCAGCGCCGGGCTTAGAGGTTTCTTCAGAAGCATTTGACTTTTCTCCCAAAAGTGAAACTTAAACTCCAGAGTGACTTTTAATCCAGAGAGATTTAGACTCTGGATTGATTTATATAATACAGAGGGACTAATAATCTGTACAGCATAAAAACCTCATGGTGTTACTCCGACTCGTGATACCTACACCATCCATCAGGCCAGAGTCCGGCTGGGAGGTCTGCTGTTCCGTAGACACACACGAGGTTCCTGTGCTGAGGTCGGCCTGCAAAGACGGTCCAGATCACAGTCCAGAAGACATGGATCTGACGTCAGTAACATCAGGTCCAGATGGTTCTGGACAAAGCGGATCCTGTGATGTCACACGGATCTGCAGACGTTTGTGAGGGACAAGAACCGAAGGACATTAGGTTCAGATCCAGACCAGCGAGAATCTTCATGCAGAAACGAGCTGAAGATCAGCCTCACGCGAAGACGACGGACTTTCTCTTGTTTCAGTCAAACAGAAACTCAGGAGTTCTGCTCAGAACAAGAAAAATTAGCAGTTATAGCATCTTTTTGGACTATTTTGGAGTTTAGCTAATATTTCAGCTGGCTATCAGCTTCAGTGTCTTCAGCTATCAGCTTCAGTGTCTTCAGCTATCAGCTTCAGTGTCTTCAGCTATCAGCTTCAGTGTCTTCAGCTATCAGCTTGAGTGTCTTCAGCTATCAGCTTCAGTGTCTTCAGCTATCAGCTTCAGTGTCTTCAGCTATCAGCACTATCATCTTCAGCTGCCATATTCAGCTTCCAGCATTCACACTAACATTATCACAGGTAATGTTACATATCTAGTTCATAATTATGCTAAAAAGTTTTAAAGTTTTAAAAATGTCGTTTCAGAGTGTTCAGTAAATGTTCTTCCTGTTCAGGATGGGGTTAAGGTGTGTTTTGGATTTTGGCCTCTTGTGTGATTGAGTTTGACATCCGGAGGTCAAGTTTGAAAACGTCCTTTTGTGAGCAGAGGTGACCGTCTGCAGTGATGGACTCACAGCAGGGAAAGTTCTACAGACACGACTCACTGATCTGGACTCAGTCTGGACTCGGTCTGGACTCGGTCTGGACTCGGTCTGGAGTTTGTTGGTTCTGGAGACTCAGCTTCTCTTCAGATCTTGTATTTCCTGAATGAATCCTCTAGTTTCTGCAGCTCCACTGAGTCCGTTCTTCAGCTGACGTTCTGACGTTTGATCTCTTGTCTTTGCTGGTTTGGTTCTGGTTCTGAAGTTCTAGTGCTGTAGACGTGGATTTCTGTTGTGGTTCTGCCCCCCCTCCCAGACTCCAGGACCCTGTCGGACGCAGCAGAAGCTCGGATGCTGTGCAGCAAAGGGGGCGTGGCCTGCGAGGATCTCCAGTGGTGATCCGGCTGCTGGCCGGCAGGCGGCCGCCGCTGTTGTCCAACAAATCCTTTAGCCCCGTCCACTGTCATTAGAATCCCAGCAGGAAGGGGCAGGGGGAGGGGTGGGGGGCAGGATTTGACATCTGTCCCCCTGAACCTGAGGTGGACCACCAGGTAGCCCACCTGTAGCCCCCCCTGCCCCCATGCTGAGGAGAAATGAGGCTCCTGCAGCCTGAAGGTTTGGTTACATTTACAAACCAAACGAGGAGAAATCCATCCGGATCCAGGAACGGGATCGTGGGATTCTTCAGGAGAAATGATTAAAGAAGGTAGAAGGTAGAAGAAGGTAGAAACAAAGGGAAAGGAGAACAGAGGAGGCCCGAGAAAGGATCCCTGAGGAGCTCCATGTGTCTCGGGGGGGTTCAGGCTCAGTCAGATGAAATGAGAACGACACGAGAACGACACGAGAACGACACGATAACGACACGATAACGACACGAGAACGACACGAGAACGACACGAGAACGACACGAGAACGACATGAAGCCCTTCTGCTCATGTCTCAGGATGATGTCACCGTCAGACGTCTGATCTGAACATCCATTCTGGTCTGCTGTGGCGCTGATCCGGTTCCTGATTCAT
>NC_050524.1:844290-858575 GCF_002922805.2 Oryzias melastigma | reverse complement strand
ATTCCTTTCTTTCTTTCCTTTCTTTCTTTTCCCATTTTCAGTCTTTTCCCCATTCTTCCTAGAATATTATTTTCTTTATGGTTTCCCGTCTTCATCTTCCTCCTGTATCTTTATCCTCTTCCTCCTCTGGTTAATCTGTCACTTTGCTGGTATGTCAGATCAGGATTTAGCTTCTTAATTGTTGCTGCAGATTAACTGACCTGCTGTCGGATTACAGATTAACCCTTATGGGGGGGGGGGGTCCTTTCAGGCTCAGATCAGTGAAATCTGCAGCATTAATCTCCTGATCACATTCAGATCAGATCGATCTGCATCGACCTCCTGATCTACAGCAGCTACAGAAGGAAGTCCGTCTGAGACACGACAGAATGTTACAGCTGTTTGAGAGGGGGCGTGTCCAGAGGGCGGGGCTTCAGTACAAAACAGATGAAGTAAAAGGATAAAACAGATAATAGAATAATATAAATTAACTTTAAATGTCTGTCTGCAGGTTTTCTACAGAACAATAAAGTTTATTTCCTTTTTAACATTTGGTGCAGTAAATGTTTCACATCAGTCACGCGCACGCGCATCGTGCCGCGGTAAACTCTGCAGGTGACCTGCGTCCACCTGGACCCTGAGATGTTTGTGACTCTGAGCGCTGATTGGCTCCCCCGTCTGTCTCCACGCACGCGCATTCCGCGTGCACACACCTGCACGCAGCCGCTCTCTCACTTGTGTGTCAAACACCGGCAGGTTCCGGTCACGCGCCGCTCTCGGCAGAGAACGGCGGGATTTCTGCGTTTTACCTGTAAGTTCAGGAGATGTTCTGATGGAGGAGAAGACGAACCGGAACCTCTGAGGAAAGTTCCGCAGAACCGGCGGGAAGGAAACGTTTCCCGGATGATCTGATGGGTTTCTGAGTCCGGTGAGTTTTTTTAATTCAGGTTTATTAAAGAAAAAGTTTGTTTAGAATTTATGAAAACATCAAATCCAAAGATGAAAAATTCTGCATCTTCCCGTCCTTTATACCGGAACAGTTGATCCAAACTGTAGGAAGATGTGAAAATGTTGTTTTGGAGTTTTTACCGGAGCATGAGGATGGAGATGAGGAGGACCTGCTGCACACATCAGGATGGAGGAGAAGCTCCTCCTCTTTGAATGTTCAACTTTATTGTTCTTTTCTATTCGAACAGAAACTCCTTTCCTTTGTTCTGAGGTTAACTTTGTTTCTGCTGGACCATTTCTGACCCAAGAACCTGCAGACGGAGCGACGGTTCGTTTCTGCCCATCAGAACTCTAACTGGTTCTGGTTTCGGTCTCTTTCTTTTTGCCTGACAGACTGTAGCCTCCAGAACTGGTCTTGGATTTTGGTAAAAACTTGATGTTCAGCATCAAAGTCCTGAATCGGTTTGAAACAGGTCGACATTTTAAGGCTCTGTCACAGTTTTGGTTCTGGTCTGGTCCAGATCCTACTCAGATACAGGCCCAGTCCAGGTCTGGTTCTAGTCAAATACAGGTCTGGTTCTGGTCTTATACAGGTCTGGTTCTGGTCTTATACAGGTCGGGTTCTGATCTTATCCAAGTTTGGTTCTGGTCTGATCCAGGTCCGGTCTTCTTTGATGCTCCTCTTGATTCTGCAGGTGTGAAAGTTCACCTAAATTCTGGTTCGGACCAACAGGAGAACTCTGGTCCTCATCAGAACCAGGTCCGAGTTCTCCTGCAGATGGACTCTGGTCCGGTTGACTCCAGTGTGAACGCAGGAGGTGCTGGAATCTCTGTGTTTGGAGGAGAACCAAACATCATGAATCTGAAGAATCAGGAACCATGACGAAGTTTGGAAATGCATGCTGGGTAAACGGGGAGCTGCAGGAGCTGTGGTCACCCCTCCCCTCAGTAACTCTCTTTAAAGCGACAGGTTCTAATAGAAACCTCCTCGGCCCGTAGGAGGTGAACATGCGCTGGTCAACAGTAGAAGAAGGAGAAGCCCCTCCCTGTTTGTCCGATGTGAACACTATGGATTAAGGGCGTTCTTGAACTGCTTCACAGACCCGGGGTGCTCCAGAGAGTCTGAACACCTGCTGGACGGAGCCCCGCCCACCGTGATCTGGCGAAGCAAAGTGAGACTTTTGTCTAGTCCAATCACGTCAACCCAACTGTTGAAGACACGCCCCTAAAAATACACAACATTTTAATTCTAATATATTATTGGTTAGTATGAGAATGTATTTATGTGTTATTTGTAGAGCTGTCAGGCGATTAAAATCTTTAATCGCGATTAATCGCATTTTGTCCAGAGTTAACTCGCGATTAATCGCAAATTTACATGTGGCCTTTTTTTAAGGAAAAAAATGTGTGGTTCGTGGAATTTAGTAGTTCTACATTAATTATGAAAACAAGAATGACAAAATTAATAGTTTTCATCAGAAATACTTTATTTTGTAACATTGTATTGAGATAAACTTTCTTAACAATAAAAGGCTGTAACATAAAATGCCTAACAAAAGCCCAAGTGCAAGTGAAGGGCATTTTAAATTCAAAACTTCAATCAACGTTCAGTAAAATAAAATAAAAAACATCAAAAATAACATTTCCATAACACTTTCATGTTCATTTTTTGTCAGGACCAAATCTTTTCCTCCTCTGCTGAACTACAGTAATAAATGAAATAGAGATTTATCATTTCCAATTAACTTTTGTTTTTTAAAACATTAAAGACTGAGAAAAGCGGGATACACTGTGGATAGTTTGACAGTCTGTTACTGCCGCCGCGTTCTCTGGCTGCAGCTCGATGCACCGACGTGTCCAGCGGAGCTCACGCCATGAATATGCCGGCAGACAGACCGCTATGCTGGGGCTGGATCACGCTTAAACCTCCAGAACATTTAAAACGTCCCCCGGTGCGCTTGCTGTTCGGAACGTCGGGGGTCCGCAGCTCTCGGGACGCGGCGCCGGACGCGAGCCGGTACCACCAGACGTGGTACTGGACGCGAACCGGAGCCGGGTTAGGATGCAGGAGCTCTCCAGGTCCTAGCGCCGGCCGGTTTTAGCTCGCAGCTCGGTGGTTGGAGACCCGCCGGTGATCGAGTGAGAGCAGGCGGTGAGTTGGAGGGGGGACGCCCGCGAGCGCGGTATGGAAAGGCACGTATGAGAAAGTCCGCGATTAATGCGTCAAAAAAATTGTCGGCGTCAAGCACATGTCGGATTAACGCGTTTTTAACGCGACAAATCTGACAGCCCTAGTTATTTGTATTAATAGAAAAGGTCAAGAACTCAAATGAGTTAAATAACTTTATCATTTTAGTGTAAAGCTGCTTCCTTCTGCATGCTGCCCTAGTGGTCATTTGAGGAACTGCAGCATTTAGAACTTTTGGGTTTTCTCCAGGTGTGGAACCAGAGGGCGGGGCTTGCTCTCCACTCGGACTCAGGTCCTCATCAGTTAGATATACCAGTAGATTCATACACAAACACTCCTTCATCTCCTTCCAGGGTCCACCTCCTCCTCTTCCTCGTTGCCTCGTTCTGCAGGACCGTTTCCATGGAAACGCCAGCCTCCGTTTGGCCAGAGGACCCCAGTGACCCCATGGAGCGGAGGGGTGAGCCGAACCGGTTCTGTCACGGTCCAGTTTTGACCCTGAATAATCCGACCAATCAGGATCCAGGCTGCCTCTGATCCTGCTGACTCAGCCTTCCTCCTCGGAAGGGGGGGGGGGGTGGTGTTTGTACCTTTCTATAAATTCCCATAAACGCTGCAGATTCAGCAGAGCGGGGAGTCATTTATCAAACAGAACAGTTCTGCAGTTCTGTTCACAGCAGATGGAGGATCCGTTTTCAAATTCATCCAGAGGTCAGCCTGTGATCGGCTGCACTTCCTCTGACGGCCACTAGAGGCCGCTGCCCGCAGCTCCTTCAGTGTCTTCATGAAATCATCTGCCAATCAAAGGTTTCTGACAGACCAGAAATCATTCAGTTAAAGGAATAAATCCTGCTGTAACCTAACACAGTTATAATTTAATTTCTTTTTATTTAAGTGACACAAACTCCAAACTGTTTCTGGAACAGAAGCAGTTTGGAGTTGATGTTTTACCTCCAGACCATCAGATTTCTTCTGTTCATTTTAGAGATTTCTTCCTTGCGTTGAGCAGTATTTGAATCTGAACGAGACGAAGAACAGGAGAAGAAGAAGCGTCTGAACGACGAGGAAACGGAGCAGAAACACGAGTGATAGAAACAAGAACAGAAACATTCACTGTTTATCCTCAACCACATTAAACTAGAGAAGAAGAAAAGTGTTAAACCAGAGCGAAAGAATGAAGTTTCAGCTCGACTTCAATAGATGATTAATAATAAACATTATTGAGGTAAAGAATGAAGGCAGTCGGATCGACATGAAAAAATGATTTTATTATCATTTAAAGTTTTTCTACGATGGATTATAAAATATTTCTGATGTTTAAGCGGAGTCCTAACATCTGGATTTGATGTTTCTGTTCTTCAAAGGCTTTTCATATCATTCACATGATGTTTGAACCATGAATTCTGTTCATCAGGACCGCCGTGTGTTTGGGACAGTTCGCCCCCTGCTGGTTGGACGTGGGAGCAGCAGTTCTCTCCTCACCTGCAGAGGAACAAGCAGGTAATTAACCTGATGTCATTGAGCGCCTCTCAGGACCTGTGGCCTTCATGAAGCTCACGCCTGAATGGTGAGAGTGGTTGCCATAGAAACGGTGAGTCACGTTGACTTCCACTTATCTCGGTAACCGTCAGAGGAACCTCCTGAGCGGATCATGACGGTGGAACGTGTGGAGTTTGTTGTGGAGGGAGTTCTGCATGAGGTCCGGACAGACTCTAAAGGTGTTTCTGTGTCTGCTGGATGTTGCAGCTGCAGGACGCTCTACTGCAGAGGGAGGAGGAGCTGGCCCGCCTCCAGGAGGAGAACAGCAAACTCAGGGAGTTCCTCAGCTCCTCCTTTGTGAGGAACCTGCAGGAGAAAGCTGAGGTGTGCTCCTGCCAAACGTCATGTTTGTTGTAGGTTCTGTTTGGTTGTTTGCAAAGACGCCTTCGCTTGTCACGTCAAAGTGAAGACAAACTGTGTCTGAATGAAAACTTCAGTGTGGAACCTTAGAACGATAGAACAATAGAACGTGAGAACATGAGAATGTTTGATCATTAGAATGTGCTGCAGAATGTTAGAACATTAGAATGTTAGAACAATAGAATGTTAGAACATTAGAACGTGCAGTAGAACGTAAGAACAATAGAACATGAGAGCATAGAATGTTACCAGATTAGAACGATAAAACATAGGAACGAAGGAACGTAAGAACAATAGAACATTAGAACACAAGAATGATAGAATATTAGATTGTGCAGAAGAAACATAAGAACAATAGAACGTGAGAGCATTAGAACGTTAGCGCATTAGAATGATAGAACCTAAGAATGATTGAACAATAGAACATGAGACTGATAAACATTAGAACATTAGAACGTGGAGTAGAACATAGCGTCAGAACGATTGAACATGAAAACAACAGAATAGAAGGTTAGAGCGCCGCAACAGTAGAACATTAGACTGATAAACGTTAGAACGTTAGAGCGCTGAAACGTGATAACGATAGAACATTAGAAAGTTCTGTCGTTTGATTCTAATGAATCTTCTGAAGACCTTTATGGTTCATGACTCACGGTCCATTTCAGAACCAAAAGGATTTTTCATGACTGCCAAAATCAAAGCCTCAATCTGCCCCTCCCCCACAGAAACTGGGCGTGGCCAGCCATGCGGCGCTGAAGAGAACTCAGATGACCAGGGATGGCGAAACCCCCCCATTCTCCACCCATCGCCTCCTGAACGCCAAGAAGGTCAGCAAGAGAGTCTGCAGGAACCTCACAGCTGAGTTCTGCTCAGAGACTCCGGAGTCCCCCTCAGAACCGAACCTGGACCAGTGGGTTCTGCGGACGTTGGGCCTGAAGGACCGTGACACCATCGACACGTCCAGCCCATTCGTTCTAGACTTCAGTGACTGGGAGGAGGATTCCTCCTCCGGCTCCACCTTTGACTCGCCCATCTCCACGGCGACGCCATCCTCGGTCCACAGCTGCTGCCGAGGAGGTGCATCCGAACCGGACCACGGGTTCTCTGCTGCAGATCCAGACACTTTGGAAAACTGCACCGGATCAGCAGGGATTGGCCCCCTCCTAAACCTGACTGTTCATGAGGGATCCCATGAAACCAGGATCAGGAACTTCAACTTCTGGACTTCCTTCCACACAGACGGACTGGACCTTCATTCCATGACTGCCTCAAGCTCGGTCCGATCTCCAGACCGGAATGCCGCAGAGCCACCGTTCTGGTCTCGACCTCCTCACAGGTGGACTCCACCAGAACAACCCCTGCCACCTCCTTTCCTGACTTCAACTCCCACCTCCAACCAACCCCGGCTGTCCGCTGGTTCCTGGAACCCAACGAGTCCATCGGTCCCGCCTGAAGTCCAGACCCCTCGCAGATGCACAGACGTGGCCTTCAGCATGCTCCTCTGCCCATCCAGCAGCGTCAAGACCCACAGCTTCCCCCAGGGCCAGGCCTTCGTCAGGAGGGACACCGGGGGGCGCTGTAACTTCACCTGGGTGCCCAGATAACAACCGTCGAATACCAAGGAGAACAAGCTGCTCCTCAAAGAAGAAACGAGTCTCGCTGCTACGCTGGACTCTGGAGTAGCGTGGAGCCATATTCAAATCCAAGACAATCAAAGCCTCACCAGAACTTTGGAAAACACCTGAACAGGAAGCAGAAGTCCCTGAACTCATCTGGAACCTCTGATGATCTAGAGAACATTGGCATTCCTCGGGATCTCAGAAAGTCTGAGGAAGCACCAACCGAGCTCCACCCTGGAGGTGTTTGATCCCTGGATCACCATCAGCTTTGTGAGAAGGTCCTGCAGATCCTGTGGACTCATCCATGATTCCAGTCAAACATGAACTTAGACCTTGACCACACAAACATCCTGCAGGTCTGAGGTCTGCAAGGACAAGTTTGACCCAAAACAGAAAAGAGAAGACAAGGATCTGAGAAGACCTGATCTTCCAATGATCACCTAGTTCAGAAAGTGTATTCTTTAGTCCTCTGAGGTCAAACCGGATTTAGAAGCTCATGGAGACTTTAGAGTCCACATCATTAGCTCTCCACCGCCGTGCTTTATAAAGAACTGGATGTTTGTTTGGAGGTAGTTCTTCTTCTTCTTCATTTTTTCTTCTGAACAAACGGAGCTGAACCTTCTGAGATCTTCATGTCTGGAAAAGTCTGAAAGACTTTCCTCCTGGTTCGGTTTTTCCTTCAGAACGAGGACATGGTTTTGGTGACTTCTCACACTGATGTGGAGCGGCATGATGGTCCTGGAGATGTTTCTCTTCCTTTATCAGTCAGTTGTTGTCATCCTGATCAGCTGTAAGAACCAGAACTTTCAACTTTGTTGTAAAAAACGGTTTTAACTTGAATGTCCTGTGACGCGTTCCTGTCTCTGATGGAACAAATAAAAGCCTTAAATCTCTTTTCACGTCCTTCAATTCAGTGAATCAGGAATTCGCCTTCAGAGGAACTGACACCGGAACTGACTGAATGTGGTGGTTCTGTTTGGACCTTGGTTTAGGAACCAGCATCCATCATCAGGACCACCGCAACCTGGGGGAGACCTAGACACACAAGGTCCACAACCTGAAAGAGAACCCAGGACAACGTCCAGGAGGAACTTTGGGCCAGATCTGATCCTGCTCTAATCCTGTTCTGATTCAGGTCTAGTTTTGCTTTAATGTGGGTCTGGTCTTGTTCTGATCTGGGTCTGGTCCTGTTATGATTTAGGTATTTCCCTGCTCTAATCTGGGTCTGGACCTCCTCTGATGTGATTCTGGTCGTATTCTGATCCAGGTCTTGTCCTGTTCTAATCCAGAACTGGTTCTGCTCTGACGTGGGTCTGGTCCTCCTCTGATGTGGTTCTGGTCGTATTCTGATCCAGGTCTTGTCCTGTTCTAATCCAGAACTGGTTCTGCTCTGACGTGGGTCTGGACCTCCTCTGATGTGATTCTGGTCGTATTCTGATCCAGGTCTTGTCCTGTTCTAATCCAGAACTGGTTCTGCTCTGACGTGGGTCTGGTCCTCCTTTGGTCTAAATCTGGTCCTGTTCTGATCCAGGTCTTATCCCGTTCTGATGTGGGTCTGGCCCAGTTATGATGTGGCTCTTGTTCTGTAGTTTCCTGTGACCTCACCTGATCTCCGATGAGTTTCTCAGTCTGATTTTCCTCCTGAGTTTCATGGATGTCAGAACCTTCTTCTCTGTGAGGATCCTTCATGCCAGGACTTGCCAGGTCCCGATCCTCACCGGGGCGGCCGAGTCCAGCACCTCAGCCTCACAGCTGTGGGTGGACCTGTTGCTGTCTGGGGGCTTTTGTTGTTTCTCCTGAACTTTTGTTCTGAACCAGAAAAGGTTCAGAAAGTTCAGCGGGTCGAACGTCTGGACGGCCTCCATCTTCATCTCAGTTACCAGGTAATCCCTCAGACCCCCCCTCGCCCCCTTTCTCACCCTCCTCTCTTCAGAGCAACAAAGAAAAGTCATCAGAAAGCCCCGCCCACCACGCCCACCCCCCGGTTCTGGCCCACAAAGATGGTGGGTTTCATTTTCTCCCGGGGGGTTTCCCATCATGGGGTCCCAGGCCCCGCCGGGTCCCCCGAGATGCTGGGGGGTCCGTGGCGGCGGACCAAGCGGTCTGTGTCTAATGACACGGTTGGACGGGCCGCAGATGTCTGACAGATTGGGGGTGTTTCATGTTGGGGGGGACCCGGAATGTGAAAGGAGGGCCGGTCTGGATCACAGGCTCCGGCCCGGACCACGGAAGGGGGTCATTAAGGAGGCCGGCTGAAACTCGATCCACTAACGTCCTCGACATCTGCGGCGCCGGAGAAGCGCTAATGAGGAGAAACCAGACGGTGCCGCTCCGAGGGACGGGCCTGTTGGTGCTGCTGATCCAATCAGAACATCAAGACCTGGATTCAGATTAGACCGGAACACACCAGCGGGTCATGTGACCGCCGGGTCATGTGACTCTGGAACATCCAGACCTGCTCTAAGGTGAGCTCTCCTGCGGTGCTCCTCAGGGATTCATTCTGGGCCTCCTTCTCCTTTGTGTCCAGAACATGTCTGAGATCCGTCAGTCAGTTCTGGTCGTGTTCAGACGTCACTTCCTGTCTTCATCCGGATCTTCCTTCATGAAGCGAAGCTTCTCCATCAGATGGAACTTTTAAGAAAACATCCCAGCATGCACCTCTGGTGTCTCCGTCTGTTCCTGCAGCCGAACAGTTAGAACCAGTTCCACCAGAACCTGGGATCCTCAGCAGACCTCTGCAGGAGAACTCGGTGGATCCTCGTCTGCTGTCAGGTTGGACGTCACCTCTTGAAGATTTCCTCGCAGCTTCTGCAGGAAGTTCCTAAAGTTCTAGAAAACGTCGTTCTTTCCTTCGCTGGTTCTTCAGGGTTTACAGATGTTCTCTACCAAGAACGGAAGCAGGAACCGTGTGAAGAACATCAGAGAACTTCATTTCCTGGACCAAGAACCGGGCTGGAAGTCCAGCGTTCTGTTTGTTCCAGAAGATCTTCATAAGACTTCTGCTGCTTCTGCTGCACGCCGTCTCGCACGCCGTCTCGCACGCGTGCAGTTACTGAGTGACAGGCGGCGCCGCTTCACACTCCTGGGGTTTGGCAAATGTGTCATGTATAAGTGAGGGGGGCTCTGACCTCTGACCCCACACGGACTGATCAGTGAAGGAGAAAACCTGCAGGGAGCTGAAGCGAGAACGGGGGGTGGTGGGGGGGTTCCTCTGTTACTCATTCCTGAACTTTCATTGTTTTCTGTCATCGGGAAGAAAGTCTGTTTTCTAAACAGACGTCAGGTTGCCAGATTTTTCTGCAAGAACCTGCGTTAGAGGATCTGAATGACAGTTTAACTGCAGCTGCAAACAGGAATACCAGGAGACTCATTCGATCTCCACAAACACGCCGCCAGCAGCTCAGTTTAACGCTGTGTGAGTCCTGATGGGATTCTGGGAGAAGATGAGTAACTTCACAATAAAAGCTGCAGCCTCAGATCACCCATTAACTCATCCACTCAAACGTGTTTTTCCTGCACCGTGGGGACTCCTGCCTGGAAGGTTACACGTGGGACGTCGCTTTTTTAGTGAAATTTAGGCAGATTAATAAAAACATAAACTCCAAATAAAATTCTACTTAAATGTTTAAAAAGACAATAACGTTTTTCCATCTCATCTGGTTCTGTTTATTCTAAAATCAGATCCAAACATCAGAACAATCTTTTAGAATCCAGTTTCTACAGATCAGAACCGCCCTCTGACACCTGGAACCATGGGAACATTTTGTCATGGGGGGTCCAAAGACTGTCTTAACAGGGACTCAAACCCCCGACCCCCCAGACAGACCCATGGCTGACCGCTCCCCCAGGTTCTGACCGGTCCATGATTGAAGAATTCTGCAGACATGAACCCAAGAGGATTCTTCCACTTTCATCCTTTTATTGTCTTAGTAAACAAAAGACAATATTGTAGAATATAACATAATATACTACATAGTAAATCAGTCATTATATTGTAGTATTTCAGTATTAATCACAATATACTGTGTAGTTTAACTGTGTATAAAAACTGCAATAATTACCGTATTTTCATATAGTGAAATAAATCGCACTTCTATACTTGGAATCAATTGTCAGTAAATTTTAATATTGATGTTTTTTACAGCAGTGAAGCTCAAAAACAGTCTGTGACTCAGAGATCCAACATGACTTGGAGACGTTCACACCGAGTCCACTCAACACTGCTGCGCCAACACTTCCTCCTGGAAGCTGCTGTGAAAAAAAACAACCTGCAGGTGTGAAAACCAAACGACCTGCAGGTGTGAAAACCAAACGTCACCTGTGATCACAGTCAATGACCCCTGTGACCTCACATAAACTGATGTCATCACCAGTGACCCCTTTGACCTCACACAGACCAAAGTAAAGGGAAAACCTCCAAATGATTCTGAAGTCTTTCACAGTAGAAGTTTCAGGTAAGGGTTTCACCATAAGCCCCGCCCCTTCCCTTCAGTATGAGCTTTCTCCAGAACGTCTTGAACAGATCAGCTGTTGGTTCTGGTCCCGGTTTGTGGGATCCTCATATTGACCTTTGGGGTGGGTGTCTGGAAAAGGGGCGTGGTTAGGACTACTTCCAGCATCGTTGGCAGGCATGGGGGAGGAGTCTGTTTCTAAACCCGCAGTCTGGTCCTCCTGATGTTCCGTCTCAGATTTAAGCTCCTCCCTTCTGTCCTCCGCCGTCCCCAAGTCGCTGCTTCTGTGCTCCAGCACCTGGCCAACAGGTGTTCCAGTTCTTCTCAGACTGCCCCGCCCCCTGGCCAGCGCCCTTTGATCTCTGTGGCTCAGGCTAGAGGAAGTCCTGCGGTTCCGGTGATTCTGATTGGCTCTGCCGGCGCGGTTGCAGCTCTGGATGCGCTGCACCCTCTGCAGGGCTAAGGCCGCCAGGTCGGAGTGCGAGGAGGTGCTGTCAATCATCCTCCTGCCCAGCGCCAGCGGCCGCACCGGCAGCGCCAGCCGCAGGCGGAGCCAGAAGCGGGAACTCCTGGGTTCTGATCGGGCGCCGCGCCACGTGACGGTGCTGACGCAGACCTGACGCAGCTGCGACACCTCCACGCCGGCCACTTTACTGACGGAGCGGTAAACCACACCCACAATGGAGGCCTGCCGTCCGCGCTGCAGGTACAGGCCCAGACGGCACTCCAGCAGGCTGAAGCTCTTCTCCATCAGGAAGGCGGGGCTAAAGACGAAAAGAAGGCGGCGGCTTCGCTGCATCGACTGCAAGATGGCATCCGACAGATCTGAGATGGAAAAGAAACGTTAGCAGAACACCAACCAGAGGACCGGCCCAGCTGGGGTCAGAACCACCAGAATCAGAAGATCTGGAGCAGGAAAGGACTTCCTGTTTGTCTTTACAAAATAAAAGCTAAAACATGTTGAAAAAGACTCGAGAACCGCCCGTGAAAGAGACCACGTTCCAGGTCTGCTGTTGGATCTTTGAGGTTTCTGGTCTACAGATGATTCATTTGAGAACCAACAACTTTCCATTTATGATCCAAAGGTTGTGAGGATAGTTTGGGAACACCACTTCCTGTTACATCAAAGCTGCTCGCCAGAACACAGAGAAGCTTCTGGATGAGCTCGTTTGACCAGACCTCCACCTGCAGAAGATCTCCCACTGACAATGAATGCAGCTTGAGGGGCGTGGCCAAAGGATGACATCACCTGATCAGACTTACTGAAGTTTAACAACATTCATAGTTTTTTTTTTTTAAACTAATTTTAATTAAGTTTTCTAAACCTGATAAAATGTCACTTTAGAAAAGATTTCAGCTTCTTGTTTTGTTTTTGTTCCAGAATCATTTTTTATTCAAATCTGAAGATTTTCAAACCTGTTCAGTAGTACGGGCTCAAGATGAAGCCGTAAAGATTTGATACTGCGACCGAAGGATTCACAACCGCAGCAGCGTGTTCGCACTTAAGTGTCATCGTAGCGCTAAACAACTCTGACCAAAAAATGTGGGTCTGCAAATGTATAAAAGAAGGATCTGCGTGCTCGTAAAAAAGATTTATGAAATCATTTCTAAGTTTTAGTATTAAAAAGTCAAGAAACAGTAACTGCTGGACTAGAACGCCAGTGAATCCCGTAAAAACATTAAGAGATCTGAACATCTCAGCGACACCAGTATCACTTTATATTTATGTGTTGTTTGTTTTTTATACCGTTTGTATAGATGTTCAATGTATATTAATGTATTAATTTAAGTATTTTTGTACTGAAACTGAACTGAACTGAAAGTTAATTTAAAAAAATGTTTTTTGCTTCTAATCTGGAAAAAAAAAATCTTGAAAAGCAGAAATTATTTCACAAATCCTTTTTACGGGCATGCGGATCCCGTCATACACATTTGCAGACCTTCAGTTTTTGCAAACCTTTTTTTGGATGAAACTTGATTTATGTGCGATCATCCAGTTGCTGTTTGAGTCTTTACTGCCTTATTTTGAGCTGAGAGATAGTTGTGTTTATAAAATCTGCTCCTTGTCTCTCAGTGAAAACTAATCGTGGGGTTGAGGGTTTGAATCCCAGACTTTGAAATTCTGTTTCATCCAAACTCAGAAACCGGTTTGTCTCCGTGGAAGATGGAGACTCTTCAGTGGAGGTGATATTCATGCTGCCACCAGGGGGCACTGCATCACAGTTTGCTTCTTCACACAATGGAACCACGAAGAAAAAACAACAATTCTTTTGACTTAAAAAATGTTTGTGGTTGGAAGTGTAGGAGCGTTTGGAACATCAACGATCAGGAAACGTCTGGAGTTTCTTTGACAGAAGGGAACCTGGACTCTCCATCTTCATCTCCATGTTCACCATCAAATCCTCCTCAGACGTCATTAACTGGACTTGGTTCTGGACCGGCTTCTGCTGTTCTGAAGGACAGAATGCACTGATGATCCTCAGACCTGCAGCATCATCTCTGCTGCTGACTCGGCTTTTCCTGTCGTCTCCACACTCATCTTCCTCATCTTCCTCAGACTCCAGTCCTGATCCCTCCTGCAGACCTTCATCCACAGGAGAGTCAGGATTCAGTCAGCTGGGCGTTACTGCAAGTTCTCCTCCATTTCCCAGCATGCCGTTCAGCCGTCGTCTTCCTCAGAGGATCAGACTCTCCGTGGTTCTTCAGACTGGTCATCCCTGTTGAACCATGAAGACACACCTGATCCAGGAGAGCAGCAGCAGGAGGGGCTGGTCAGCTGCAGAACCTGCAGATGATCCAAACAGCGGTTCTGAAACGGTTGGAACCCAAAATGTTCCTGTTAGAAAAGAAGCTTGATCCCAGAAGAAACAAACATTCATGACAGACTAAGAAGAAGCAACCTGAAGAAGAGAAGAACAAAGAGATGGAATGAAGAACAGCATGAAAGGAGTAAAGACGAGAGGAAGTGGCCTAAGATGATGGATGGATGAAGGATGGATGATGGATGGATGATGGATGGATAGATGATGGATGGATGATGGATGGATAGATGGATGGATGATGGATGGATGATAGATGATGGATGATGGATGGATGAATAGATGATGGATGGATGATGGATGAAGGAATGGTGGATGGAAGATGGATAAATGGTTGATGGATGGATGATGGATGGATTATGGATGATGGATGAATGGATGG
>NC_050524.1:843820-844230 GCF_002922805.2 Oryzias melastigma | reverse complement strand
ATGATGGATGGATGAAGGATGGATGATGGATGGATGATGGATGGATAGATGATGGATGATAGATGGATGATGGATGGATAGATGATGGATGATGGATGGATGATAGATGATGGATGATGGATGGATGAATAGATGATGGATGGTTGATGGATGGATGATGGATGAAGGAATGGTGGATGGAAGATGGATGAATGATGGATGGATGGTTGATGGATGGATGATGGATGGATGGATGATGGATGATCGATGATTGATGGATGATGGATGGATTATGGATGGATGGATGATAGATGATGGATGGATGATGGATGGATGGATGATGGATGGATGATGGGTGGGTGGTTGATGGATGATGGATGATGGATGGATTATGGATGAATGGATGGATGATGGATGGATGATGGATGATG